>NW_027461740.1:130000-342161 GCF_050947455.1 Rhinoderma darwinii
TCCAGGGTGATTGGTGGTAGGTCCCGGTGGGGGGGCAGCGGGAGCAACCTACATCCCTATGCCCAGCCAGAGTTCCAGGGTGATTGGTGGTAGGTCCCGGTGGGGGCCAGCGGGAGAAACCTACATCCCCATGCCCAGCCAGAGTTCCAGGGTGATTGGTGGTAGGTCCCGGTGGGGGGGCAGCGGGAGCAACCTGCATCCTCATGCCCAGCCAGAGTTCCAGGGTGATTGGTGGTAGGTCCCGGTGGGGGGGGCCAGCGGGAGCAACCTGCATCCCCATGCCCAGCCAGAGTTCCAGGGTGATTGGTGGTAGGTCCCGGTGGGGTGGAAGGGGAGCAGCGGGAGCAACCTGCATCTCCATGCCCAGACAGAGTTCCAGGGTGATTGCAGGTAGGTCCCGGTGGGGGGGCAGCGGGAGCAACTTGCATCCCCATGCCCATCCAGAGTTCCAGGATGATTGCAGGTATGTCCCGGTGGGGTTGAAGGGGGGGCAGCGGGAGCAACCTGCATTCCCATGCCCAGCCAGAGTTCCAGGGTGACTGGTGGTAGGTCCCGGTGGAGTGGAAGGGGGTCAGCGGGAGCAACCTGCATCCCCATGCCCAGCCAGAGTTCCAGGGTGATTGCTGGAAGGACCCGGTGGGGGGGCAGCGGGAGCAACTTGCATCCCCATGCCCAGCCAGAGTTCCAGGGTGATTGCTGGTAGGTCCCGGTGGGGGGGCAGCGGGAGCAACCTGCATCCCTATGCCCAGCCAGAGTTCCAGGGTAATTGCTGGTAGGTCCCGGTGGGGTGGAAGGGGGTCAGCGGGAGCAACCTGCATCCCCATGCCCAGCCAGAGTTCCAGGGTGATTGCAGGGAGGTCCTGGTGGGGGGGCAGCGGGAGCAACTTGCATCCCCATGCCCAGCCAGAGTTCCAGGGTGATTGCTGGTAGGTCCCGGTGGGGGGGCAGCGGGAGCAACCTGCATCCCCATGCCCAGCCAGAGTTCCAGGGTAATTGCTGGTAGGTCCCGGTGGGGTGGAAGGGGGTCAGCGGGAGCAACCTGCATCCCCATGCCCAGCCAGAGTTCCAGGGTGATTGCAGGGAGGTCCTGGTGGGGGGGCAGCGGGAGCAACTTGCATCCCCATGCCCAGCCAGAGTTCCAGGGTGATTGCTGGTAGGTCCTGGTGGGGGGGCAGCGGGAGCAACTTGCATCCCCATGCCCAGCCAGAGTTCCAGGGTGATTGCTGTAGGGTCCGGTGGGGTGGAAGGGGGTCAGCGGGAGCAACCTGCATCTCCATGCCCAGCCAGAGTTCCAGTGTGATTGCAGGTAGGTCCCGGTGGGGGGGCAGCGGGAGCAACCTGCATCCCCATGCCCAGCCAGAGTTCCAGGGTGATTGCTGGTAGGTCCTGGTGGGGGGGCAGCGGGAGCAACTTGCATCCCCATGCCCAGCCAGAGTTCCAGGGTGATTGCTGTAGGGTCCGGTGGGGTGGAAGGGGGTCAGCGGGAGCAACCTGCATCTCCATGCCCAGCCAGAGTTCCAGTGTGATTGCAGGTAGGTCCCGGTGGGGGGGCAGCGGGAGCAACCTGCATCCCCATGCCCAGCCAGAGTTCCAGAGTGATTGCAGGTAGGTCCCGGTGGGGGGGGGCAGCGGGAGCAACCTGCATCTCCATGCCCAGCCAGAGTTCCAGGGTGATTGCTGGTAGGTCCCGGTGGGGTGGAAGGGGGTCAGCCGGAGCAAACTGCATCCCCATGCCCAGCCAGAGTTCCAGGGTGATTGCAGGTAGGTCCCGGTGGGGGGGCAGCGGGAGCAACCTGCATCCCCATGCCCAGCCAGAGTTCCAGGGTGATTCCTGTAGGGTCCGGTGGGGGGGCAGCGGGAGCAACTTGCATCCCCATGCCCAGCCAGAGTTCCAGGTTGATTGCTGGTAGGTCCCGGTGGGGTGGAAGGGGGTCAGCGGGAGCAAACTGCATCCCCATGCCCAGCCAGAGTTCCAGGGTGATTGCAGGTAGGTCCCGGTGGGGGGGCAGCGGGAGCAACTTGCATCCCCATGCCCGGCCAGAGTTCCAGGGCCAGAGTGTGATGGCAGGCAGCATAGGCCGGGGCAAAGTTCCAAGGCGGCGTGGAGAGGACTAGGCCACAAGATAAGGGGATCCTTTCGTGAACAAACAGCAGTGAAAATACAAAGGCCCAAATGTCAAAGAATGGCATTTGTGCTACTGAAAGTGAAACATTTAAAATCAAGTGAAAGTGGGGTATGTTCACAAATGTCAGAGGCGGTGATGAGCAGCAGAGGCAGGCCGGGGCAGAGTTCCAGGGCTAGGAGTGTGACGGCAGGCAGCGTAGGCCGGGGCAGAGTTCCAGGGCGGTGGGGAGAGGACTAGGCCTCGAGATATGGAGATCCATTTGGTGGCCAAGCAGCAGTGAAAATAGAAAGGCCCAAATGTCAAAGAATGACATTTCTGCTACTGAAAGTGAAACATTTGAAAGTGAAGCATTTAAAATCAAGTTAAAGTGGGGTTTGTTCACAAATGTCAGAGGCGGTGGTGAACAGCAGGGGCAGGCCGGGGCAGAGTTCCAGGGCCAGGAGTGTGATGGCAGGCAGCGTAGGCCGGGGCAGAGTTCCAGGGCGGTGGGGAGAGGACTAGGCCTCAATCCAAGGAGATCCATTTGGTGACCAAACAGCAGTGACAATAAAAAGGCCCAAATGTCAAAGAATGACATTTCTGCTACTGAAAGTGAAACATTTGAAAGTGAACCATTTAAAATCAAGTTAAAGTGGGGTATGTTCAAAAATGTCAGAGGCGGTGGTGAACAGCAAGGGCAGGCCGGGGCAGAGTTCCAGGGCCAGGGGTGTGACGGCAGGCAGCGTAGGCCGGGGCAGAGTTCCAGGGCGGTGTGGAGAGGACTAGGCCTCGAGATATGGGGATCCATTTGGTGGCCAAGCAGCAGTGAAAATAGAAAGGCCCAAATGTCAAAGAATGACATTTCTGCTACTGAAAGTGAAACATTTGAAAGTGAAGCATTTAAAATCAAGTTAAAGTGGGGTTTGTTCACAAATGTCAGAGGCGGTGGTGAACAGCAGGGGCAGGCCGGGGCAGAGTTCCAGGGCCAGGAGTGTGATGGCAGGCAGCGTAGGCCGGGGCAGAGTTCCAGGGCGGTGGGGAGAGGACTAGGCCTCAATCCAAGGAGATCCATTTGGTGACCAAACAGCAGTGACAATAAAAAGGCCCAAATGTCAAAGAATGACATTTCTGCTACTAAAAGTGAAACATTTGAAAGTGAACCATTTAAAATCTAGTTCAAGTGGGGTATGTTCACAAATGTCAGAGGCGGTGGTGAGCAGCAGAGGCAGGCCGGGACACAGTTCCAGGGCCAGGGGTGTGACGGCAGGCAGCGTAGGCCGGGGCAGAGTTCCAGGGCGGTGGGGAGAGGACTAGGCCTCAATCCAAGGAGATCCATTTGGTGACCAAACAGCAGTGACAATAAAAAGGCCCAAATGTCAAAGAATGACATTTCTGATACTGAAAGTGAACCATTTAAAATCACGTTAAAGTGGGGTATGTTCACAAATGTCAGAGGTGGTGGTGAGCAGCAGAGGCAGGCCGGGGCAGAGTTCCAGGGCCAGGGTGTGACGGCAGGCAGCGTAGGCCGGGGCAGAGTTCCAGGGCGGTGGGGAGAGGACTAGGCCTCAATCTAAGGAGATCCATTTGGTGACCAAACAGCAGTGAAAATAAAAAGGCCCAAATGTCAAAGAATGCCATTTCTGCTACTGAAAGTGAAACATTTGAAAGTGAAACATTTAAAATCAAGTTAAAGTGGGGTATGTTCACAAATGTCAGAGGCGGTGGTGAGCAGCAGAGGCAGGCCGGGGCAGAGTTCCAGGGCCAGGGGGTGACGGCAGGCAGCGTAGGCCGGGGCAGAGTTCCAGGGCGGTGGGGAGAGGACTAGGCCTCAATCCAAGGAGATCCATTTGGTGACCAAGCAGCAGTGACAATAAAAAGGCCCAAATGTCAAAGAATGCCATTTCTGCTACTGAAAGTGAAACATTTGAAAGTGAAACATTTAAAATCAAGTTAAAGTGGGGTATGTTCACAAATGTCAGAGGCGGTGGTGAGCAGCAGAGGCAGGCCGGGGCAGAGTTCCAGGGCCAGGGGGTGACGGCAGGCAGCGTAGGCCGGGGCAGAGTTCCAGGGCGGTGGGGAGAGGACTAGGCCTCAATCCAAGGAGATCCATTTGGTGACCAAGCAGCAGTGAAAATAAAAAGGCCCAAATGTCAAAGAATGCCATTTCTGCTACTGAAAGTGAAACATTTGAAAGTGAAACATTTAAAATCAAGTTAAAGTGGGGTATGTTCACAAATGTCAGAGGCGGTGGTGAGCAGCAGAGGCAGGCCGGGGCAGAGTTCCAGGGCCAGGGGGTGACGGCAGGCAGCGTAGGCCGGGGCAGAGTTCCAGGGCGGTGGGGAGAGGACTAGGCCTCAATCCAAGGAGATCCATTTGGTGACCAAGCAGCAGTGAAAATAAAAAGGCCCAAATGTCAAAGAATGCCATTTCTGCTACTGAAAGTGAAACATTTGAAAGTGAAACATTTAAAATCAAGTTAAAGTGGGGTATGTTCACAAATGTCAGAGGCGGTAGTGAACAGCAGAGGCAGACCGTGGCACAGTTCCAGGGCCAGAGTGTGACACTGTCCGCCGATAGATAACCCTTTGCACATTATCGTCATCATCATTATCAGCAGCAGTTGCTGTCAGCCAGCTCCAGAGTGTATGAGCGGGGTGTGCTGCCCATTGCAGCCCGGGGTAGAGGAGCCGTATGCAAGCTGTGCATGCCCGGTGGCAACAGTGTATGAGCTCCACAGCGCCAGCGGGGGGGGGGGGTCCCACTATGTCCCAAGCCGCCTGACATGTACTTCCGGTCGGCTAGGAGGTGGCATGTCACCTGGGCTGTCAGCCAGCCCCAGAGTGTATGAGCGGCGTGTGCCTGCACCCGTGGGGGGGATACAGGAGCCATGGGGAAGCTGTGCAAGACCGGGGGCAGCCGTGTAGGTGCTCTGCAGCGCCCGCTGTGGACTTCCAGGGCAAGAGCGGTAGGAGCGGCCAACTTATGCCGACCTCCTGGAACTCCCCGTCGGCTTCGCTCGCGGGTCGGTCCCGCTGATTTTCTACCTTCATAATAAAAAAATCTTTTTTTTTTTATGGCATTTTCGGAAGCCTCAAGCCCACCTGGAGTTGCACGAGCAAGGCCACCTCGGCGTCTCCTTCCGAAAGCGGCCGGGAGCCAGTTCCGAGTATGAGCGGCGTGTGCCTGCCTTTTGCACCCGTGGGGGGATAGAGGGGCCCCTTGGGAGCTTGTACATGCCGGCAGCTTCCTTGTGGGAGCTCCACAGCGCCCGCGGCGAGTCCCGTTGTGTCCAGCCGGCTGACAAGCACTTCCGGTCCGCGAAGGATGCATGTCAGCGGCGGTGTGCCCGCTCCGGGTATGAGCGGCGTGTGCCTGCCTATGGCATCCTTGGGGGGATAGAGGAGCCATGGGGAAGCCGTGCCAGCCCGGTTGCAGCCGTGTACGAGCTCCTCAGCGCCAGCGTCGGAGTTTGAGGGCTTTAGCGGTATGCACGGCCAACTCATGCCGACCTCCTGGAACTCCCCGTCGGCCTCGCTCGCGGGTCGGTCCCGCTGATTTTTCTACCTTCATAATAAAAAAATCTTTTTTTTTTTATGGCATTTTCGGAAGCCTCAAGCCCACCTGGAGTTGCACGAGCAAGGCCACCTCAGCGTCTCCTTCCGAAAGCGGCCGGGAGCCAGTTCCGAGTATGAGCGGCGTGTGCCTGCCTTTTGCACCCGTGGGGGGATAGAGGGGCCCCTTGGGAGTTTGTACATGCCGGCAGCTTCCTTGTGGGAGCTCCACAGCGCCCGCGGCGAGTCCCGTTGTGTCCAGCCGGCTGACAAGCACTTCCGGTCCGCGAAGGATGCATGTCAGCGGCGGTGTGCCCGCTCCGGGTATGAGCGGCGTGTGCCTGCCTATGGCATCCTTGGGGGGATAGAGGAGCCATGGGGAAGCCGTGCCAGCCCGGTTGCAGCCGTGTACGAGCTCCTCAGCGCCAGCGTCGGAGTTTGAGGGCTTTAGCGGTATGCACGGCCAACTCATGCCGACCTCCTGGAACTCCCCGTCGGCCTCGCTCGCGGGTCGGTCCCGCTGATTTTTCTACCTTCATAATAAAAAAATCTTTTTTTTTTTTTGGCATTTTCGGAAGCCTCAAGCCCACCTGGAGTTGCACGAGCAAGGCCACCTCGGCGTCTCCTTCCGAAAGCGGCCGGGAGCCAGTTCCGAGTATGAGCGGCGTGTGCCTGCCTATGGCACCTGTGGGGGGATAGAGGGGCCCCGTGGGAGCTTGTGCATACCGGCAGCTTCCTTGTGGGAGCTCCGCAGCGCCCGCGGCGAGTCCCGTTGTGTCCAGCCGCCTGACAAGCACTTCCGGTCCGCGAAGGATGCATGTCAGCGGCGGTGTGCCCGCTCCGAGTATGAGCGGCGTGTGCCTGCCTATGGCATCCTTGGGGGGATAGAGGAGCCATGGGGAAGCCGTGCCAGCCCGGTTGCAGCCGTGTACGAGCTTTGCAGCGCCGGCGTTCGAGTTTCAGGGCTTTAGCGGTATGCACGGCCAACTCATGCCGACCTCCTGGAACTCCCCGTCGGCTTCGCTCGCGGGTCGGTCCCGCTGATTTTCTACCTTCATAATAAAAAAATCTTTTTTTTTTTATGGCATTTTCGGAAGCCTCAAGCCCACCTGGAGTTGCACGAGCAAGGCCACCTCGGCGTCTCCTTCCGAAAGCGGCCGGGAGCCAGCTCCGAGTATGAGCGGTGTGTGCCTGCCTTTTGCACCCGTGGGGGAATAGAGGAGCCATGGGGAAGCTGTGCATGCCCAAGCTTCAAACTGTCACCATGTCAACAGACATGGTGACAGCGTCCCGATCGCAAAGCAGGATTCAAACAGGACCAATCAGAGTGGTCCCTGTGCCGGAAACGAGCTGTGATTGGTCAGTACTGACAGGCCAATCATAGCGCAGGAGCAGTGTTGCCTGCCTATTGCACCCGTGGGGGGAATAGAGGAGCCATGGGGAAGCTGTGCATGCCCAAGCTTCAAACTGTCACCATGTCAACAGACATGGTGACAGTGTCCCGATCGCAAAGCAGGATTCAAACAGGACCAATCAGAGTGGTCCCTGTGCCGGAAACGAGCTGTGATTGGTCAGTACTGACAGGCCAATCACAGCGCAGTAGCAGTGGTGCCTGCCTATTGCACCCGTGGGGGAATAGAGGAGCCATGGGGAAGCTGTGCATGCCCAAGCTTCAAACTGTCACCATGTCAACAGACATGGTGACAGCGTCCCGATCGCAAAGCAGGATTCAAACAGGACCAATCAGAGTGGTCCCTGTGCCGGAAACGAGCTGTGATTGGTCAGTACTGACAGGCCAATCATAGCGCAGGAGCAGTGTTGCCTGCCTATTGCACCCGTGGGGGGAATAGAGGAGCCATGGGGAAGCTGTGCATGCCCAAGCTTCAAACTGTCACCATGTCAACAGACATGGTGACAGTGTCCCGATCGCAAAGCAGGATTCAAACAGGACCAATCAGAGTGGTCCCTGTGCCGGAAACGAGCTGTGATTGGTCAGTACTGACAGGCCAATCACAGCGCAGTAGCAGTGGTGCCTGCCTATTGCACCCGTGGGGGGGATAGAGGAGCCATGGGGAAGCTGTGCATGCCCAAGCTTCAAACTGTCACCATGTCAACAGACATGGTGACAGCGTCCCGATCACAAAGCAGGATTCAAACAGGACCAATCAGAGTGGTCCCTGTGCCGGAAACGAGCTGTGATTGGTCAGTACTGACAGGCCAATCACAGCGCAGGAGCAGTGGTTTGCCGGCATCTCTGTCTCTGACAAGCTCTTTCCTGTCAGAGAGCTTGTGAGAGACGGAGACAGGAATAAATACAGTGCGTAAGTTCAAAAAAAACAGCGATCTGCCGCTTTTCTGCCCTTTTGTGCCCACTAACCTGTTTTTAGTTAGTTAGGTAGCACAAGTTTTTCAGTATGGCCAAAAGAGTCTTTTCAGCCGAGGAAGCATCTGCAATGCTGTGTTCCGACACGGACAGCGCAAGTGAAGGTGAGGAGCAGTTCGTGCTTCCATCTTCCTCTGCATCCAGTGACTCTGAATCTGCACCCCCCAGTCGGCGTAGAAGAGCCGTAGTTCCTGATCTGCCTGAGCTGACCTGGGAAGCTGCAGAGAATTATACCCCCCAGGTGCCTGAGTTTACAGCCCGCTCAGGCATTCAAATTGAAATGACGGGTTTCAGCCCCATTGATTATTTTAACCTTTTTTTTTCAGACTCCCTTTTAGCGTTAATGGTCCAGCAGACCAACATCTATGCGGAACAATTTATCGCCCAGAACCCTGACTCTTATTATGGGAGAAGCCAAAATTGGACCCCCACAAACCTAGTGGAATTGCGGAAGTTTTGGGGCATATTTTTAAGTTTTGGCCTAATAAAAAAGCCTAGGATTAGAGACTATTGGTCCCTTGATATTTTATATAACACCCCCATTTACCGCACAGTAATGCCAAGGAAGCGCTTCGAAGCCATCCTGAAATTCCTTCATTACAATGATAATAGCCAGTGCCCACCCCCACAGGCCCCAAATTTTGATAGGCTATATAAAATGCGACCATTGATTGCCCACTACTCCCAAATTTTTTCCCACGTTTATACCCCCCAGCAAAATATTTCGGTAGATGAATCCCTAGTCAGCTTCAAGGGTAGACTGCACTTCAGGCAGTATCTACCCAATAAAAGAGCCCGGTACGGCATAAAGCTCTACAAGCTGTGCGAAAGTGCCACCGGTTACACCTACTCCTTTAGGGTCTATGAGGGAAAAGACTCCCATATAGATCCCCCAGAATGCCCCCCTTTCCTTGGAATTAGTGGAAAGATCGTATGGGATCTTATCCATCCTTTACTTGGGAAAGGCTATCATCTTTATCTGGACAACTTTTATAACAGTGTCCCCTTAGTAAAAGTTCTCTTGTCCAGATCCACCTTGGTATGCGGAACAATCCGCAAAAATAAGAAGGGCCTCCCCAAAACATTGCTGGGTCAGATCCTAAAATTAGGAGAGAGCAAAGCTTTCTGCTGCGACAATCTGCTCCTCCTAAAGTATAAGGATAAAAGGGACGTCCTTATACTGACCAGCATACACGACAGCAGATGCAGCCTAGTCCCTGTACGTGGATCCACTTCCCAAGTCCCAAAACCATATTGTGTACAGGAGTACAACAAGTATATGGGTGGCGTTGACCTGTCCGACCAGGTTATAAAACCATACAACGCCATGCGCAAGACCAGAGTATGGTATAAGAAGCTGTCTGTGCATCTTACACAGATGGCTTTATACAACGCCTTTGTCCTCTATAGATATGCCAGCAGTGGAGGTACGTTCCTGCAATTTCAGGAAAAGGTCATAAAGTCCCTGATGTTTGGTAACCAGGAAGGAGAGGGCAGTTCATCTGGCTCTTCCGTCAGTAGGATAATTCCCGGCCAGCATTTCCCGACAGAAATCCCCCCCACTGAAAAAAAAAAGAAGCCCCAAAAAAAATGCTGTGTGTGTGCCAAGCGAGGCATTCGTAAGGACACCACATACCATTGTGAGACATGTCCCACAAATCCCGGCCTGTGCATGAACCAATGTTTCAAAATATATCATACCTCCTTGGATTTTTAATTTATTTATTCATTATTCACCTTTTCTGTCTCCCATACTGGCCATGACCAATTATTAATTTTTCTACTGACCAGCCCCATTTAAAATTTGATCATTTAAAAATTGTAAAAAAAAACACCTAAAACAAAACTAAAAATTCTCACTATACCCCTAGATAATTTCCTCAATGGGTGTAGTTTCCGAAATGGGGTCACTTGTGGGGGGTTTCCACTGTTTAGTCCCCTCAGGGGCTTTGTAAATGTGACAAGGCCTCTCAAACCATTCCTGCTAAATGTGATCTCCCAAAGCCAAATGGCACTCCATCCCTTCTAAGCCATGCCCTGTGTTCAAATATCCGTTTATTACCACATGTGGGGTATTGTTTTACTCGGGAGACATTGCTTTACAAATTTTACGGTGCTTTTTCTCCTTCAGTCCTTGTGGAAATGAGAAAAAAAATGGCTAAACCTAAATTTTCTTTGAATAAATGTTGATTTTAATTTTCACGGCCTACTTCCAATAAATTCTGTAAAAAACCTGTGCGGTCAAAATGCTCACCATACCCCTAGATAATTTCCTTGAGGTGTCTAGTTTCCCAGATGGGGTCACTTGTGGGGGGTTTCCACTGTTTAGTCCCCTCAGGGGCTTTGTAAATGTGACAAGGCCTCTCAAACCATTCCTGCTAAATGTGATCTCCCAAAGCCAAATGGCACTCCATCCCTTCTAAGCCATGCCCTGTGTTCAAATATCCGTTTATTACCACATGTGGGGTATTGTTTTACTCGGGAGACATTGCTTTACAAATTTTACGGTGCTTTTTCTCCTTCAGTCCTTGTGGAAATGAGAAAAAAAATGGCTAAACCTACATTTTCTTTGAATAAATGTTGATTTTAATTTTCACGGCCTACTTCCAATAAATTCTGTAAAAAACCTGTGCGGTCAAAATGCTCACCATACCCCTAGATAATTTCCTTGAGGTGTCTAGTTTCCCAGATGGGGTCACTTGTGGGGGGTTTCCACTGTTTAGTCCCCTCAGGGGCTTTGTAAATGTGACAAGGCCTCTCAAACCATTCCTGCTAAATGTGATCTCCCAAAGCCAAATGGCACTCCATCCCTTCTAAGCCATGCCCTGTGTTCAAATATCCGTTTATTACCACATGTGGGGTATTGTTTTACTCGGGAGACATTGCTTTACAAATTTTACGGTGCTTTTTCTCCTTCAGTCCTTGTGGAAATGAGAAAAAAAATGGCTAAACCTAAATTTTCTTTGAATAAATGTTGATTTTAATTTTCACGGCCTACTTCCAATAAATTCTGTAAAAAACCTGTGCGGTCAAAATGCTCACCATACCCCTAGATAATTTCCTTGAGGTGGCTAGTTTCCCAGATGGGGTCACTTTTGGGGGATTTGTACTGTTTTGTCACTGCAAGAGCCCTTCTAACAAAATAAGGCCCCAAAATCCACTAGGTGTTCCTTTGCTTCTGAGGCCTGTGCTTCATTCCAGTAGCACGCTACGACCACATGTGGGATATTTCCTAAAACTGCAGAGACTGGGCAACAAATATTGAGTTGAATTTCTCTGCTAAAACCTTCTGTGTAATAAAAAAATAGTATTAAAAATTTATTTCTGCCAATAAATATGAAATTTGTAAATTCCACCTCTACTTTGCTTTAATTCCTGTGAAATGTGTAAAGGGTTAAGACATTTTCTAAATGCTGTTTTGAATACTTTGAGGGGTGAAGTTTTTAAAATGGGGTGACTTTTTGGGGGTTTCTAATATATAAGGCCCTCCAAGCCACTTCACAACTGAACTGGCCCCTGTAAAAATGGCCTTTTGACATTTTCTTGAAAATGTGAGAAATTGCTGCTAAAGTTGTAGGCCTTGTGATGTCATAGAAAAATAAAAGGATGTTCAAAAAACGATGCCAATCTAAAGTAGACATATGGGTGATGTTAATTAGCAACCATTTTGTGTGGTATAACTGCCTGTCTTACAAGCAGATACATTTAAATTGAGAAAAATGCTAATTTTTGCAATTTTTCGCTAATTTTCGGTGTTATTCACAATTAAATATAGAACATATCGAGCACATTTTGCTAGTAACTTAAAGTGCAATGTGTCACGAGAAAACAATCTCAGAATCGCTTGGATAGGTGAAAGCATTCCAGAGTTATTACCACATAAAGTGAACATGTCAGATTTGAAAAATGAGGCTCTGTCAGGAAGGTCAAAAGTGGCTAGGGCGGGAAGGGGTTAACCTAGTTCGGTCCCCACCGTTACAGTCGGATGTCAGCTGTAAGATACAGCTGAGATCCGGTGATGATGGCACCGACTCAGCTTCTGAGCCGGTGCCAAACATTGTACGGCATTTTGCGGGAAGTCAATGCTTTCCAGTACGTACATATACGTCCAATGGCGGGAAGGGGTTAAAGCAAAGTCCCAATCAGATTGGGTGAAATAGTCTGATGGTTTCTTATTTATTGGCGAAACTAGTTCATTAAAAAAAGGAAAATGAGCCAAACTGACAGGATAAAGGGGTTGTTGACTTGGAGTGAGTAGGGAACAATAGGAATTATTTGAGTTTTCAAGCTCAAATAGGATCTGGTGAAAAGAGGAGGAATGGGTAAACAAAGATAAGTTAGAATTTATGGCCACAAAGAGCACTTTTATCCTATAACGCTCAACCTTTGAAAGTGCAAGACTAGTAAAAGGTACTTTCCCATACCGGGAGTCGAACCCGGGCCACCTGGGTGAAAACCAGGAATCCTAACCGCTAGACCATATGGGAGCAGTTATTAAGTATAATGAGTCATGGACTAAGAAAAAGTGGGAATAAAGAAAATGTATATATATTTTTTCATTTTGCCGCTTTGAGCTTGTCTACAAACATCTGGTGGTTGCCTCGTTAGCGCAGTAGGAAGCGTGTCAGTCTCATAATCTGAAGGTCGTGAGTTCGATCCTCACACAAGGCACTGTTCAGTGTGTTTTTGTCTTCCTCCATTCATGCAGGAAATCGGGTTTTTCTGCCAAAACGTTTTTAATATAAGAGGAAAGTGTTGTTGATTTCCTTGTCATTTTTGAGTGAGTAGAAGAGATGGGAATGATTTGAGCTTTAAATCCAAAATAGGATCTTGCCTAAAAAGAAACAATATTAAAGCAAAGTCCCAATCAGATTGGGTGAAATAGTCTGATGGTTTCTTATTTATTGGCGAAACTAGTTCATTAAAAAAAGGAAAATGAGCCAAACTGACAGGATAAAGGGGTTGTTGACTTGGAGTGAGAAGGGAACAATAGGAATTATTTGAGTTTTCAAGCTCAAATAGGATCTGGTGAAAAGAGGAGGAATGGGTAAACAAAGATAAGTTAGAATTTATGGCCACAAAGAGCACTTTTATCCTATAACGCTCAACCTTTGAAAGTGCAAGACTAGTAAAAGGTACTTTCCCATACCGGGAGTCGAACCCGGGCCACCTGGGTGAAAACCAGGAATCCTAACCGCTAGACCATATGGGAGCAGTTATTAAGTATAATGAGTCATGGACTAAGAAAAAGTGGGAATAAAGAAAATGTATATATATTTTTTCATTTTGCCGCTTTGAGCTTGTCTACAAACATCTGGTGGTTGCCTCGTTAGCGCAGTAGGAAGCGTGTCAGTCTCATAATCTGAAGGTTGTGAGTTCGATCCTCACACAAGGCACTGTTCAGTGTGTTTTTGTCTTCCTCCATTCATGCAGGAAATCGGGTTTTTCTGCCGAAACGTTTTTAATATATGAGGAAAGTGTTGTTGATTTCCTTGTCATTTTTGAGTGAGTAGAAGAGATGGGAATGATTTGAGATTTAAATCCAAAATAGGATCTTGCCTAAAAAGAAACAATATTAAAGCAAAGTCCCAATCAGATTGGGTGAAATAGTCTGATGGTTTCTTATTTATTGGCGAAACTAGTTCATTAAAAAAAGGAAAATGAGCCAAACTGACAGGATAAAGGGGTTGTTGACTTGGAGTGAGAAGGGAACAATAGGAATTATTTGAGTTTTCAAGCTCAAATAGGATCTGGTGAAAAGAGGAGGAATGGGTAAACAAAGATAAGTTAGAATTTATGGCCACAAAGAGCACTTTTATCCTATAACGCTCAACCTTTGAAAGTGCAAGACTAGTAAAAGATTCTTTCCCATACCGGGAGTAGAACCCGGGCCACCTGAGTGAAAACCAGGAATCCTAAACGCTAGACCATATGGGAGAAGTTATTAAGTATAATGAGTCATGGACTAAGAAAAAGTGGGAATAAAGAAAATGTACATATATTTTTTCATTTTGCCGCTTTGAGCTTGTCAACAAACATCTGGTGGTTGCCTCGTTAGCGCAGTAGGAAGCGTGTCAGTCTCATAATCTGAAGGTCGTGAGTTCGATCCTCACACAAGGCACTGTTCAGTGTGTTTTTGTCTTCCTCCATTCATGCAGGAAATCGGGTTTTTCTGCCAAAACGTTTTTAATATAAGAGGAAAGTGTTGTTGATTTCCTTGTCATTTTTGAGTGAGTAGAAGAGATGGGAATGATTTGAGCTTTAAATCCAAAATAGGATCTTGCCTAAAAAGAAACAATATTAAAGCAAAGTCCCAATCAGATTGGGTGAAATAGTCTGATGGTTTCTTATTTATTGGCGAAACTAGTTCATTAAAAAAAGGAAAATGAGCCAAACTGACAGGATAAAGGGGTTGTTGACTTGGAGTGAGAAGGGAACAATAGGAATTATTTGAGTTTTCAAGCTCAAATAGGATCTGGTGAAAAGAGGAGGAATGGGTAAACAAAGATAAGTTAGAATTTATGGCCACAAAGAGCACTTTTATCCTATAACGCTCAACCTTTGAAAGTGCAAGACTAGTAAAAGGTTTTTTCCCAAACCGGGAGTCGAACCCGGGCCACCTGGGTGAAAACCAGGAATCCTAACCGCTAGACCATATGGGAGCAGTTATTGAGTATAATGAGTCATGGACTAAGAAAAAGTGGGAATAAAGAAAATGTATATATATTTTTTCATTTTGCCGCTTTGAGCTTGTCTACAAACACCTGGTGGTTGCCTCGTTAGCGCAGTAGGAAGTGTGTCAGTCTCATAATCTGAAGGTTGTGAGTTCGATCCTCACACGAGGCACTGTTCAGTGAGTTTTTGTCTTCCTCCATTCATGCAGGAAATCGGGTTTTTCTGCCGAAACGTTTTTAATATATGAGGAAAGTGTTGTTGATTTCCTTGTCATTTTTGAGTGAGTAGAAGAGATGGGAATGATTTGAGCTTTAAATCCAAAATAGGATCTTGCCTAAAAAGAAACAATATTAAAGCAAAGTCCCAATCAGATTGGGTGAAATAGTCTGATGGTTTCTTATTTATTGGAGAAACTAGTTCATTAAAAAAAGGAAAATTAGCCAAACTGACAGGATAAAGGGGTTGTTGACTTGGAGTGAGAAGGGAACAATAGGAATTATTTGAGTTTTCAAGCTCAAATAGGATCTGGTGAAAAGAGGAGGAATGGGTAAACAAAGATAAGTTAGAATTTATGGCCACAAAGAGCACTTTTGAACACTCAACCTTTGAAAGTGCAAGACTAGTGAAAGGTTCTTTCCCATACCAGGAAACAAACCCAGGCCACCTGGGTGAAAACCAGGAATCCTAACCGCTAGACCATATGGGAGCAGTTATTAAGTATAATGAGTCATGGACTAAGAAAAAGTGGGAATAAAGAAAATGTATATATATATTTTCATTTTGCCGCTTTGAGCTTGTCTACAAACATCTGGTGGTTGCCTCGTTAGCGCAGTAGGAAGCGTGTCAGTCTCATAATCTGAAGGTCGTGAGTTCGATCCTCACACAAGGCACTGTTCAGTGAGTTTTTGTCTTCCTCCATTCATGCAGGAAATCGGGTTTTTCTGCCGAAACGTTTTTAATATATGAGGAAAGTGTTGTTGATTTCCTTGTCATTTTTGAGTGAGTAGAAGAGATGGGAATGATTTGAGCTTTAAATCCAAAATAGGATCTTGCCTAAAAAGAAACAATATTAAAGCAAAGTCCCAATCAGATTGGGTGAAATAGTCTGATGGTTTCTTATTTATTGGCGAAACTAGTTCATTAAAAAAAGGAAAATGAGCCAAACTGACAGGATAAAGGGGTTGTTGACTTGGAGTGAGAAGGGAACAATAGGAATTATTTGAGTTTTCAAGCTCAAATAGGATCTGGTGAAAAGAGGAGGAATGGGTAAACAAAGATAAGTTAGAATTTATGGCCACAAAGAGCACTTTTATCCTATAACGCTCAACCTTTGAAAGTGCAAGACTAGTAAAAGGTTCTTTTATACCGGGAGTCGAACCCAGGCCACCTGGGTGAAAACCAGGAATCCTAACCGCTAGACCATATGGGAGCAGTTATTAAGTATAATGAGTCATGGACTAAGAAAAAGTGGGAATAAAGAAAATGTATATATATTTTTTCATTTTGCCGCTTTGAGCTTGTCTACAAACATCTGGTGGTTGCCTCGTTAGCGCAGTAGGAAGCGTGTCAGTCTCATAATCTGAAGGTCGTGAGTTCGATCCTCACACAAGGCACTGTTCAGTGAGTTTTTGTCTTCCTCCATTCATGCAGGAAATCGGGTTTTTCTGCCGAAACTTTTTTAATATATGAGGAAAGTGTTGTTGATTTCCTTGTCATTTTTGAGTGAGTAGAAGAGATGGGAATGATTTGAGCTTTAAATCCAAAATAGGATCTTGCCTAAAAAGAAACAATATTAAAGCAAAGTCCCAATCAGATTGGGTGAAATAGTCTGATGGTTTCTTATTTATTGGCGAAACTAGTTCAATAAAAAAAGGAAAATTAGCCAAACTGACAGGATAAAGGGGTTGTTGACTTGGAGTGAGAAGGGAACAATAGGAATTATTTGAGTTTTCAAGCTCAAATAGGATCTGGTGAAAAGAGGAGGAATGGGTAAACAAAGATAAGTTAGAATTTATGGCCACAAAGAGCACTTTTATCCTATAACGCTCAACCTTTGAAAGTGCAAGACTAGTAAAAGGTTTTTTCCCAAACCGGGAGTCGAACCCGGGCCACCTGGGTGAAAACCAGGAATCCTAACCGCTAGACCATATGGGAGCAGTTATTAAGTATAATGAGTCATGGACTAAGAAAAAGTGGGAATAAAGAAAATGTATATATATTTTTTCATTTTGCCGCTTTGAGCTTGTCTACAAACACCTGGTGGTTGCCTCGTTAGCGCAGTAGGAAGTGTGTCAGTCTCATAATCTGAAGGTTGTGAGTTCGATCCTCACACGAGGCACTGTTCAGTGAGTTTTTGTCTTCCTCCATTCATGCAGGAAATCGGGTTTTTCTGCCGAAACGTTTTTAATATATGAGGAAAGTGTTGTTGATTTCCTTGTCATTTTTGAGTGAGTAGAAGAGATGGGAATGATTTGAGCTTTAAATCCAAAATAGGATCTTGCCTAAAAAGAAACAATATTAAAGCAAAGTCCCAATCAGATTGGGTGAAATAGTCTGATGGTTTCTTATTTATTGGAGAAACTAGTTCATTAAAAAAAGGAAAATTAGCCAAACTGACAGGATAAAGGGGTTGTTGACTTGGAGTGAGAAGGGAACAATAGGAATTATTTGAGTTTTCAAGCTCAAATAGGATCTGGTGAAAAGAGGAGGAATGGGTAAACAAAGATAAGTTAGAATTTATGGCCACAAAGAGCACTTTTGAACACTCAACCTTTGAAAGTGCAAGACTAGTGAAAGGTTCTTTCCCATACCAGGAAACAAACCCAGGCCACCTGGGTGAAAACCAGGAATCCTAACCGCTAGACCATATGGGAGCAGTTATTAAGTATAATGAGTCATGGACTAAGAAAAAGTGGGAATAAAGAAAATGTATATATATATTTTCATTTTGCCGCTTTGAGCTTGTCTACAAACATCTGGTGGTTGCCTCGTTAGCGCAGTAGGAAGCGTGTCAGTCTCATAATCTGAAGGTCGTGAGTTCGATCCTCACACAAGGCACTGTTCAGTGTGTTTTTGTCTTCCTCCATTCATGCAGGAAATCGGGTTTTTCTGCCAAAACGTTTTTAATATAAGAGGAAAGTGTTGTTGATTTCCTTGTCATTTTTGAGTGAGTAGAAGAGATGGGAATGATTTGAGCTTTAAATCCAAAATAGGATCTTGCCTAAAAAGAAACAATATTAAAGCAAAGTCCCAATCAGATTGGGTGAAATAGTCTGATGGTTTCTTATTTATTGGCGAAACTAGTTCATTAAAAAAAGGAAAATGAGCCAAACTGACAGGATAAAGGGGTTGTTGACTTGGAGTGAGAAGGGAACAATAGGAATTATTTGAGTTTTCAAGCTCAAATAGGATCTGGTGAAAAGAGGAGGAATGGGTAAACAAAGATAAGTTAGAATTTATGGCCACAAAGAGCACTTTTATCCTATAACGCTCAACCTTTGAAAGTGCAAGACTAGTAAAAGGTTCTTTCCCATACCGGGAGTCAAACCCGGGCCACCTGGGTGAAAACCAGGAATCCTAACCGCTAGACCATATGGGAGCAGCTGTTAAGTATAATGAGTCATGGACTAAGAAAAAGTGGGAATAAAGAAAATGTATATATATTTTTTCATTTTGCCGCTTTGAGCTTGTCTACAAACATCTGGTGGTTGCCTCGTTAGCGCAGTAGGAAGCGTGTCAGTCTCATAATCTGAAGGTCGTGAGTTCGATCCTCACACAAGGCACTGTTCAGTGTGTTTTTGTCTTCCTCCATTCATGCAGGAAATCGGGTTTTTCTGCCAAAACGTTTTTAATATAAGAGGAAAGTGTTGTTGATTTCCTTGTCATTTTTGAGTGAGTAGAAGAGATGGGAATGATTTGAGCTTTAAATCCAAAATAGGATCTTGCCTAAAAAGAAACAATATTAAAGCAAAGTCCCAATCAGATTGGGTGAAATAGTCTGATGGTTTCTTATTTATTGGCGAAACTAGTTCATTAAAAAAAGGAAAATGAGCCAAACTGACAGGATAAAGGGGTTGTTGACTTGGAGTGAGAAGGGAACAATAGGAATTATTTGAGTTTTCAAGCTCAAATAGGATCTGGTGAAAAGAGGAGGAATGGGTAAACAAAGATAAGTTAGAATTTATGGCCACAAAGAGCACTTTTATCCTATAACGCTCAACCTTTGAAAGTGCAAGACTAGTAAAAGGTTCTTTCCCATACCGGGAGTCAAACCCAGGCCACCTGGGTGAAAACCAGGAATCCTAACCGCTAGACCATATGGGAGCAGCTGTTAAGTATAATGAGTCATGGACTAAGAAAAAGTGGGAATAAAGAAAATGTATATATATTTTTTCATTTTGCAGCTTTGAGCTTGTCTACAAACATCTGGTGGTTGCCTCGTTAGCGCAGTAGGAAGCGTGTCAGTCTCATAATCTGAAGGTCGTGAGTTCGATCCTCACACAAGGCACTGTTCAGTGTGTTTTTGTCTTCCTCCATTCATGCAGGAAATCGGGTTTTTCTGCCAAAACGTTTTTAATATAAGAGGAAAGTGTTGTTGATTTCCTTGTCATTTTTGAGTGAGTAGAAGAGATGGGAATGATTTGAGCTTTAAATCCAAAATAGGATCTTGCCTAAAAAGAAACAATATTAAAGCAAAGTCCCAATCAGATTGGGTGAAATAGTCTGATGGTTTCTTATTTATTGGCGAAACTAGTTCATTAAAAAAAGGAAAATGAGCCAAACTGACAGGATAAAGGGGTTGTTGACTTGGAGTGAGAAGGGAACAATAGGAATTATTTGAGTTTTCAAGCTCAAATAGGATCTGGTGAAAAGAGGAGGAATGGGTAAACAAAGATAAGTTAGAATTTATGGCCACAAAGAGCACTTTTGAACGCTCAACCTTTGAAAGTGCAAGACTAGTGAAAGGTTCTTTCCCATACCGGGAGACAAACCCAGGCCACCTGGGTGAAAACCAGTAATCCTAACCGCTAGACCATATGGGAGCAGTTATTAAGTATAATGAGTCATGGACTAAGAAAAAGTGGGAATAAAGAAAATGTATATATATTTTTTCATTTTGCCGATTTGAGCTTGTCTACAAACATCTGGTGGTTGCCTCGTTAGCGCAGTAGGAAGCGTGTCAGTCTCATAATCTGAAGGTCATGAGTTCGATCCTCACACAAGGCACTGTTCAGTGAGTTTTTGTCTTCCTCCATTCATGCAGGAAATCGGGTTTTTCTGCCGAAACGTTTTTAATATATGAGGAAAGTGTTGTTGATTTCCTTGTCATTTTTGAGTGAGTAGAAGAGATGGGAATGATTTGAGCTTTAAATCCAAAATAGGATCTTGCCTAAAAAGAAACAATATTAAAGCAAAGTCCCAATCAGATTGGGTGAAATAGTCTGATGGTTTCTTATTTATTGGCGAAACTAGTTCATTAAAAAAAGGAAAATGAGCCAAACTGACAGGATAAAGGGGTTGTTGACTTGGAGTGAGAAGGGAACAATAGGAATTATTTGAGTTTTCAAGCTCAAATAGGATCTGGTGAAAAGAGGAGGAATGGGTAAACAAAGATAAGTTAGAATTTATGGCCACAAAGAACATTTTTATCCTACAACGCTCAACCTTTGAAAGTGCAAGACTAGTAAAAGGTTCTTTTATACCGGGAGTCGAACCCAGGCCACCTGGGTGAAAACCAGGAATCCTAACCGCTAAACCATATGGGAGCAGTTATTAAGTATAATGAGTCATGGACTAAGAAAAAGTGGGAATAAAGAAAATGTATATATATTTTTTCATTTTGCCGCTTTGAGCTTGTCTACAAACATCTGGTGGTTGCCTCGTTAGCGCAGTAGGAAGCGTGTCAGTCTCATAATCTGAAGGTCGTGAGTTCGATCCTCACACAAGGCACTGTTCAGTGAGTTTTTGTCTTCCTCCATTCATGCAGGAAATCGGGTTTTTCTGCCGAAACGTTTTTAATATATGAGGAAAGTGTTGTTGATTTCCTTGTCATTTTTGAGTGAGTAGAAGAGATGGGAATGATTTGAGCTTTAAATCCAAAATAGGATCTTGCCTAAAAAGAAACAATATTAAAGCAAAGTCCCAATCAGATTGGGTGAAATAGTCTGATGGTTTCTTATTTATTGGCGAAACTAGTTCAATAAAAAAAGGAAAATTAGCCAAACTGACAGGATAAAGGGGTTGTTGACTTGGAGTGAGAAGGGAACAATAGGAATTATTTGAGTTTTCAAGCTCAAATAGGATCTGGTGAAAAGAGGAGGAATGGGTAAACAAAGATAAGTTAGAATTTATGGCCACAAAGAGCACTTTTATCCTATAACGCTCAACCTTTGAAAGTGCAAGACTAGTAAAAGTTTTTTTCCCATACCGGGCCACCTGGGTGAAAACCAGGAATCCTAACCGCTAGACCATATGGGAGCAGTTATTAAGTATAATGAGTCATGGACTAAGAAAAAGTGGGAATAAAGAAAATGTATATATATTTTTTCATTTTGCCGCTTTGAGCTTGTCTACAAACATCTGGTGGTTGCCTCGTTAGCGCAGTAGGAAGCGTGTCAGTCTCATAATCTGAAGGTCGTGAGGCACTGTTCAGTGAGTTTTTGTCTTCCTCCATTCATGCAGGAAATCGGGTTTTTCTGCCGAAACGTTTTTAATATATGAGGAAAGTGTTGTTGATTTCCTTGTCATTTTTGAGTGAGTAGAAGAGATGGGAATGATTTGAGCTTTAAATCCAAAATAGGATCTTGCCTAAAAAGAAACAATATTAAAGCAAAGTCCCAATCAGATTGGGTGAAATAGTCTGATGGTTTCTTATTTATTGGCGAAACTAGTTCAATAAAAAAAGGAAAATTAGCCTAACTGACAGGATAAAGGGGTTGTTGACTTGGAGTGAGAAGGGAACAATAGGAATTATTTGAGTTTTCAAGCTCAAATAGGATCTGGTGAAAAGAGGAGGAATGGGTAAACAAAGATAAGTTAGAATTTATGGCCACAAAGAGCACTTTTATCCTATAACGCTCAACCTTTGAAAGTGCAAGACTAGTAAAAGGTTTTTTCCCAAACCGGGAGTCGAACCCGGGCCACCTGGGTGAAAACCAGGAATCCTAACCGCTAGACCATATGGGAGCAGTTATTAAGTATAATGAGTCATGGACTAAGAAAAAGTGGGAATAAAGAAAATGTATATATATTTTTTTCATTTTGCCGCTTTGAGCTTGTCTACAATCACCTGGTGGTTGTCTCGTTAGCGCAGTAGGAAGTGTGTCAGTCTCATAATCTGAAGGTTGTGAGTTCGATCCTCACACGAGGCACTGTTCAGTGAGTTTTTGTCTTCCTCCATTCATGCAGGAAATCGGGTTTTTCTGCCGAAACGTTTTTAATATATGAGGAAAGTGTTGTTGATTTCCTTGTCATTTTTGAGTGAGTAGAAGAGATGGGAATGATTTGAGCTTTAAATCCAAAATAGGATCTTGCCTAAAAAGAAACAATATTAAAGCAAAGTCCCAATCAGATTGGGTGAAATAGTCTGATGGTTTCTTATTTATTGGCGAAACTAGTTCATTAAAAAAAGGAAAATTAGCCAAACTTACAGGATAAAGGGGTTGTTGACTTGGAGTGAGAAGGGAACAATAGGAATTATTGGAGTTTTCAAGCTCAAATAGGATCTGGTGAAAAGAGGAGGAATGGGTAAACAAAGATAAGTTAGAATTTATGGCCACAAAGAGCACTTTTATCCTATAACGCTCAACCTTTGAAAGTGCAAGACTAGTAAAAGGTTCTTTCCCATACCGGGAGTCAAACCCGGGCCACCTGGGTGAAAACCAGGAATCCTAACCGCTAGACCATATGGGAGCAGCTGTTAAGTATAATGAGTCATGGACTAAGAAAAAGTGGGAATAAAGAAAATGTATATATATTTTTTCATTTTGCAGCTTTGAGCTTGTCTACAAACATCTGGTGGTTGCCTCGTTAGCGCAGTAGGAAGCGTGTCAGTCTCATAATCTGAAGGTCGTGAGTTTGATCCTCACACAAGGCACTGTTCAGTGTGTTTTTGTCTTCCTCCATTCATGCAGGAAATCGGGTTTTTCTGCCAAAACGTTTTTAATATAAGAGGAAAGTGTTGTTGATTTCCTTGTCATTTTTGAGTGAGTAGAAGAGATGGGAATGATTTGAGCTTTAAATCCAAAATAGGATCTTGCCTAAAAAGAAACAATATTAAAGCAAAGTCCCAATCAGATTGGGTGAAATAGTCTGATGGTTTCTTATTTATTGGCGAAACTAGTTCATTAAAAAAAGGAAAATGAGCCAAACTGACAGGATAAAGGGGTTGTTGACTTGGAGTGAGAAGGGAACAATAGGAATTATTTGAGTTTTCAAGCTCAAATAGGATCTGGTGAAAAGAGGAGGAATGGGTAAACAAAGATAAGTTAGAATTTATGGCCACAAAGAGCACTTTTGAACGCTCAAGCTTTGAAAGTGCAAGACTAGTGAAAGGTTCTTTCCCATACCGGGAGACAAACCCAGGCCACCTGGGTGAAAACCAGTAATCCTAACCGCTAGACCATATGGGAGCAGTTATTAAGTATAATGAGTCATGGACTAAGAAAAAGTGGGAATAAAGAAAATGTATATATATTTTTTCATTTTGCCGCTTTGAGCTTGTCTACAAACATCTGGTGGTTGCCTCGTTAGCGCAGTAGGAAGCGTGTCAGTCTCATAATCTGAAGGTCATGAGTTCGATCCTCACACAAGGCACTGTTCAGTGAGTTTTTGTCTTCCTCCATTCATGCAGGAAATCGGGTTTTTCTGCCGAAACGTTTTTAATATATGAGGAAAGTGTTGTTGATTTCCTTGTCATTTTTGAGTGAGTAGAAGAGATGGGAATGATTTGAGCTTTAAATCCAAAATAGGATCTTGCCTAAAAAGAAACAATATTAAAGCAAAGTCCCAATCAGATTGGGTGAAATAGTCTGATGGTTTCTTATTTATTGGCGAAACTAGTTCATTAAAAAAAGGAAAATGAGCCAAACTGACAGGATAAAGGGGTTGTTGACTTGGAGTGAGAAGGGAACAATAGGAATTATTTGAGTTTTCAAGCTCAAATAGGATCTGGTGAAAAGAGGAGGAATGGGTAAACAAAGATAAGTTAGAATTTATGGCCACAAAGAGCACTTTTATCCTATAACGCTCAACCTTTGAAAGTGCAAGACTAGTAAAAGGTTCTTTTATACCGGGAGTCGAACCCAGGCCACCTGGGTGAAAACCAGGAATCCTAACCGCTAGACCATATGGGAGCAGTTATTAAGTATAATGAGTCATGGACTAAGAAAAAGTGGGAATAAAGAAAATGTATATATATTTTTTCATTTTGCCGCTTTGAGCTTGTCTACAAACATCTGGTGGTTGCCTCGTTAGCGCAGTAGGAAGCGTGTCAGTCTCATAATCTGAAGGTCGTGAGTTCGATCCTCACACAAGGCACTGTTCAGTGAGTTTTTGTCTTCCTCCATTCATGCAGGAAATCGGGTTTTTCTGCCGAAACGTTTTTAATATATGAGGAAAGTGTTGTTGATTTCCTTGTCATTTTTGAGTGAGTAGAAGAGATGGGAATGATTTGAGCTTTAAATCCAAAATAGGATCTTGCCTAAAAAGAAACAATATTAAAGCAAAGTCCCAATCAGATTGGGTGAAATAGTCTGATGGTTTCTTATTTATTGGCGAAACTAGTTCAATAAAAAAAGGAAAATTAGCCAAACTGACAGGATAAAGGGGTTGTTGACTTGGAGTGAGAAGGGAACAATAGGAATTATTTGAGTTTTCAAGCTCAAATAGGATCTGGTGAAAAGAGGAGGAATGGGTAAACAAAGATAAGTTAGAATTTATGGCCACAAAGAGCACTTTTATCCTATAACGCTCAACCTTTGAAAGTGCAAGACTAGTAAAAGGTTTTTTCCCATACCGGGCCACCTGGGTGAAAACCAGGAATCCTAACCGCTAGACCATATGGGAGCAGTTATTAAGTATAATGAGTCATGGACTAAGAAAAAGTGGGAATAAAGAAAATGTATATATATTTTTTCATTTTGCCGCTTTGAGCTTGTCTACAAACATCTGGTGGTTGCCTCGTTAGCGCAGTAGGAAGCGTGTCAGTCTCATAATCTGAAGGTCGTGAGGCACTGTTCAGTGAGTTTTTGTCTTCCTCCATTCATGCAGGAAATCGGGTTTTTCTGCCGAAACGTTTTTAATATATGAGGAAAGTGTTGTTGATTTCCTTGTCATTTTTGAGTGAGTAGAAGAGATGGGAATGATTTGAGCTTTAAATCCAAAATAGGATCTTGCCTAAAAAGAAACAATATTAAAGCAAAGTCCCAATCAGATTGGGTGAAATAGTCTGATGGTTTCTTATTTATTGGCGAAACTAGTTCAATAAAAAAAGGAAAATTAGCCTAACTGACAGGATAAAGGGGTTGTTGACTTGGAGTGAGAAGGGAACAATAGGAATTATTTGAGTTTTCAAGCTCAAATAGGATCTGGTGAAAAGAGGAGGAATGGGTAAACAAAGATAAGTTAGAATTTATGGCCACAAAGAGCACTTTTATCCTATAACGCTCAACCTTTGAAAGTGCAAGACTAGTAAACGGTTTTTTCCCAAACCGGGAGTCGAACCCGGGCCACCTGGGTGAAAACCAGGAATCCTAACCGCTAGACCATATGGGAGCAGTTATTAAGTATAATGAGTCATGGACTAAGAAAAAGTGGGAATAAAGAAAATGTATATATATTTTTTCATTTTGCCGCTTTGAGCTTGTCTACAAACACCTGGTGGTTGCCTCGTTAGCGCAGTAGGAAGTGTGTCAGTCTCATAATCTGAAGGTTGTGAGTTCGATCCTCACACGAGGCACTGTTCAGTGAGTTTTTGTCTTCCTCCATTCATGCAGGAAATCGGGTTTTTCTGCCGAAACGTTTTTAATATATGAGGAAAGTGTTGTTGATTTCCTTGTCATTTTTGAGTGAGTAGAAGAGATGGGAATGATTTGAGCTTTAAATCCAAAATAGGATCTTGCCTAAAAAGAAACAATATTAAAGCAAAGTCCCAATCAGATTGGGTGAAATAGTCTGATGGTTTCTTATTTATTGGCGAAACTAGTTCATTAAAAAAAGGAAAATTAGCCAAACTGACAGGATAAAGGGGTTGTTGACTTGGAGTGAGAAGGGAACAATAGGAATTATTTGAGTTTTCAAGCTCAAATAGGATCTGGTGAAAAGAGGAGGAATGGGTAAACAAAGATAAGTTAGAATTTATGGCCACAAAGAGCACTTTTGAACGCTCAACCTTTGAAAGTGCAAGACTAGTGAAAGGTTCTTTCCCATACCAGGCGACAAACCCAGGCCACCTGGGTGAAAACCAGGAATCCTAACCGCTAGACCATATGGGAGCAGTTATTAAGTATAATGAGTCATGGACTAAGAAAAAGTGGGAATAAAGAAAATGTATATATATTTTTTCATTTTGCCGCTTTGAGCTTGTCTACAAACACCTGGTGGTTGCCTCGTTAGCGCAGTAGGAAGTGTGTCAGTCTCATAATCTGAAGGTTGTGAGTTTGATCCTCACACGAGGCACTGTTCAGTGAGTTCTTGTCTTCCTCCATTCATGCAGGAAATCGGGTTTTTCTGCCGAAACGTTTTTAATATATGAGGAAAGTGTTGTTGATTTCCTTGTCATTTTTGAGTGAGTAGAAGAGATGGGAATGATTTGAGCTTTAAATCCAAAATAGGATCTTGCCTAAAAAGAAACAATATTAAAGCAAAGTCCCAATCAGATTGGGTGAAATAGTCTGATGGTTTCTTATTTATTGGCGAAACTAGTTCATTAAAAAAAGGAAAATTAGCCAAACTGACAGGATAAAGGGGTTGTTGACTTGGAGTGAGAAGGGAACAATAGGAATTATTTGAGTTTTCAAGCTCAAATAGGATCTGGTGAAAAGAGGAGGAATGGGTAAACAAAGATAAGTTAGAATTTATGGCCACAAAGAGCACTTTTGAACACTCAACCTTTGAAAGTGCAAGACTAGTGAAAGGTTCTTTCCCATACCAGGAGACAAACCCAGGCCACCTGGGTGAAAACCAGGAATCCTAACCGCTAGACCATATGGGAGCAGTTATTAAGTATAATGAGTCATGGACTAAGAAAAAGTGGGAATAAAGAAAATGTATATATATATTTTCATTTTGCCGCTTTGAGCTTGTCTACAAACATCTGGTGGTTTCCTTGTTAGCGCAGTAGGAAGCGTGTCAGTCTCATAATCTGAAGGTCGTGAGTTTGATCCTCACACGAGGCACTGTTCAGTGAGTTTTTGTCTTCCTCCATTCATGCAGGAAATCGGGTTTTTCTGCTGAAACGTTTTTAATATATGAGGAAAGTGTTGTTGATTTCCTTGTCATTTTTGAGTGAGTAGAAGAAATGGGAATGATTTGAGCTTTAAATCCAAAATATGATCTTGCCTAAAAAGAAACAATATTAAAGCAAAGTCCCAATCAGATTGGGTGAAATAGTCTGATGGTTTCTTATTTATTGGCGAAACTAGTTCATTAAAAAAAGGAAAATTAGCCAAACTGACAGGATAAAGGGTTTGTTGACTTGGAGTGAGAAGGGAACAATAGGAATTATTTGAGTTTTCAAGCTCAAATAGGATCTGGTGAAAAGAGGAGGAATGGGTAAACAAAGATAAGTTAGAATTTATGGCCACAAAGAGCACTTTTGAACGCTCAACCTTTGAAAGTGCAAGACTAGTGAAAGGTTCTTTCCCATACCGGGAGACAAACCCAGGACACCTGGGTGAAAACCAGGAATCCTAACCGCTAGACCATATGGGAGCAGTTATTAAGTATAATGAGTCATGGACTAAGAAAAAGTGGGAATAAAGAAAATGTATATATATTTTTTCATTTTGCCGCTTTGGGCTTGTCTACAAACATCTGGTGGTTGCCTCGTTAGTGCAGTAGGAAGTGTGTCAGTCTCATAATCTGAAGGTCGTGAGTTCGATCCTCACACGAGGCACTGTTCAGTGAGTTTTTGTCTTCCTCCATTCATGCAGGAAATCGGGTTTTTCTGCCGAAACGTTTTTAATATATGAGGAAAGTGTTGTTGATTTCCTTGTCATTTTTGAGTGAGTAGAAGAGATGGGAATGATTTGAGCTTTAAATCCAAAATAGGATCTTGCCTAAAAAGAAACAATATTAAAGCAAAGTCCCAATCAGATTGGGTGAAATAGTCTGATGGTTTCTTATTTATTGGCGAAACTAGTTCATTAAAAAAAGGAAAATTAGCCAAACTGACAGGATAAAGGGGTTGTTGACTTGGAGTGAGAAGGGAACAATAGGAATTATTTGAGTTTTCAAGCTCAAATAGGATCTGGTGAAAAGAGGAGGAATGGGTAAACAAAGATAAGTTAGAATTTATGGCCACAAAGAGCACTTTTGAACGCTCAACCTTTGAAAGTGCAAGACTAGTGAAAGGTTCTTTCCCATACCAGGCGACAAACCCAAGCCACCTGGGTGAAAACCAGGAATCCTAACCGCTAGACCATATGGGAGCAGTTATTAAGTATAATGAGTCATGGACTAAGAAAAAGTGGGAATAAAGAAAATGTATATATATTTTTTTCATTTTGCCGCTTTGAGCTTGTCTACAAACATCTGGTGGTTGCCTCGTTAGCGCAGTAGGAAGCGTGTCAGTCTCATAATCTGAAGGTTGTGAGTTCGATCCTCACACGAGGCACTGTTCAGTTTGTTTTTGTCTTCCTCCATTCATGCAGGAAATCGGGTTTTTCTGCCGAAACGTTTTTAATATATGAGAAAAGTGTTGTTGATTTCCTTGTCATTTTTGAGTGAGTAGAAGAGATGGGAATGATTTGAGCTTTAAATCCAAAATAGGATCTTGCCTAAAAAGAAACAATATTAAAGCAAAGTCCCAATCAGATTGGGTGAAATAGTCTGATGGTTTCTTATTTATTGGCGAAACTAGTTCATTAAAAAAAGGAAAATTAGCCAAACTGACAGGATAAAGGGGTTGTTGACTTGGAGTGAGAAGGGAACAATAGGAATTATTTGAGTTTTCAAGCTCAAATAGGATCTGGTGAAAAGAGGAGGAATGGGTAAACAAAGATAAGTTAGAATTTATGGCCACAAAGAGCACTTTTGAACGCTCAACCTTTGAAAGTGCAAGACTAGTGAAAGGTTCTTTCCCATACAGGGAGACAAACCCAGGCCACCTGGGTGAAAACCAGGAATCCTAACCGCTAAACCATATGGGAGCAGTTATTAAGTATAATGAGTCATGGACTAAGAAAAAGTGGGAATAAAGAAAATGTATATATATTTTTTCATTTTGCCGCTTTGAGCTTGTCTACAAACATCTGGTGGTTGCCTTGTTAGCGCAGTAGGAAGCGTGTCAGTCTCATAGTCTGAAGGTCGTGAGTTCGATCCTCACACGAGGCACTGTTCAGTGAGTTTTTGTCTTCCTCCATTCATGCAGGAAATCGGGTTTTTCTGCCGAAACGTTTTTAATATATGAGGAAAGTGTTGTTGATTTCCTTGTCATTTTTGAGTGAGTAGAAGAGATGGGAATGATTTGAGCTTTAAATCCAAAATAGGATCTTGCCTAAAAAGAAACAATATTAAAGCAAAGTCCCAATCAGATTGGGTGAAATAGTCTGATGGTTTCTTATTTATTGGCGAAACTAGTTCATTAAAAAAAGGAAAATTAGCCAAACTGACAGGATAAAGGGGTTGTTGACTTGGAGTGAGAAGGGAACAATAGGAATTATTTGAGTTTTCAAGCTCAAATAGGATCTGGTGAAAAGAGGAGGAATGTGTAAACAAAGATAAGTTAGAATTTATGGCCACAAAGAGCGCTTTTATCCTATAACGCTCAACCTTTGAAAGTGCAAGACTAGAAAAATGTATTTTCCCATACCGGGAGTCGAACCCAGGCAACTTGGGTGAAAACCAGAAATCCCAACCGCTAGACCATATGGGAGCTGTTATTAAGTATAATGAGTCATGGACTAAGAAAAAGTGGGAATAAAGAAAATGTATATATATTTTTTCATTTTGCTGCTTTGAGCTTGTCTACAAACATCTAGTGGTTGCCTCGTTAGTGCAGTAGGAAGCGTGTCAGTCTAATAATCTGAAGGTCGTGAGTTTGATCCTCACACGAGGCACTGTTCAGTGAGTTTTTGTCTTCCTCCATTCATGCAGGAAATCGGGTTTTTCTGCCGAAACGTTTTTAATATATGAGGAAAGTGTTGTTGATTTCCTTGTCATTTTTGAGTGAGTAGAAGAGATGGGAATGATTTGAGCTTTAAATCCAAAATAGGACCTTGCCTAAAAAGAAACAATATTAAAGCAAAGTCTCAATCAAATTGGGTGAAATAGTCTGATGGGTTCTTATTTATTGGCGAAACTAGTTCATTAAAAAAAGGAAAATTAGCCAAACTGACAGGATAAAGGGGTTGTTGACTTGGAGTGAGAAGGGAACAATAGGAATTATTTGAGTTTTCAAGCTCAAATAGGATCTGGTGAAAAGAGGAGGAATGGGTAAACAAAGATAAGTTAGAATTTATGGCCACAAAGAGCACTTTTGAACACTCAACCTTTGAAAGTGCAAGACTAGTGAAAGGTTCTTTCCCATACCAGGAGACAAACCCAGGCCACCTGGGTGAAAACCAGGAATCCTAACCGCTAGACCATATGGGAGCAGTTATTAAGTATAATGAGTCATGGACTAAGAAAAAGTGGGAATAAAGAAAATGTATATATATTTTTTCATTTTGCCGCTTTGAGCTTGTCTACAAACACCTGGTGGTTGCCTCGTTAGCGCAGTAGGAAGTGTGTCAGTCTCATAACCTGAAGGTTGTGAGTTTGATCCTCACACGAGGCACTGTTCAGTGAGTTCTTGTCTTCCTCCATTCATGCAGGAAATTGGGTTTTTCTGCCGAAACGTTTTTAATATATGAGGAAAGTGTTGTTGATTTCCTTGTCATTTTTGAGTGAGTAGAAGAGATGGGAATGATTTGAGCTTTAAATCCAAAATAGGATCTTGCCTAAAAAGAAACAATATTAAAGCAAAGTCCCAATCAGATTGGGTGAAATAGTCTGATGGTTTCTTATTTATTGGCGAAACTAGTTCATTAAAAAAAGGAAAATTAGCCAAACTGACAGGATAAAGGGGTTGTTGACTTGGAGTGAGAAGGGAACAATAGGAATTATTTGAGTTTTCAAGCTCAAATAGGATCTGGTGAAAAGAGGAGGAATGGGTAAACAAAGATAAGTTAGAATTTATGGCCACAAAGAGCACTTTTGAACACTCAACCTTTGAAAGTGCAAGACTAGTGAAAGGTTCTTTCCCATACCAGGAGACAAACCCAGGCCACCTGGGTGAAAACCAGGAATCCTAACCGCTAGACCATATGGGAGCAGTTATTAAGTATAATGAGTCATGGACTAAGAAAAAGTGGGAATAAAGAAAATGTATATATATATTTTCATTTTGCCGCTTTGAGCTTGTCTACAAACATCTGGTGGTTTCCTTGTTAGCGCAGTAGGAAGCGTGTCAGTCTCATAATCTGAAGGTCGTGAGTTTGATCCTCACACGAGGCACTGTTCAGTGAGTTTTTGTCTTCCTCCATTCATGCAGGAAATCGGGTTTTTCTGCTGAAACGTTTTTAATATATGAGGAAAGTGTTGTTGATTTCCTTGTCATTTTTGAGTGAGTAGAAGAAATGGGAATGATTTGAGCTTTAAATCCAAAATATGATCTTGCCTAAAAAGAAACAATATTAAAGCAAAGTCCCAATCAGTTTGGGTGAAATAGTCTGATGGTTTCTTATTTATTGGCGAAACTAGTTCATTAAAAAAAGGAAAATTAGCCAAACTGACAGGATAAAGGGTTTGTTGACTTGGAGTGAGAAGGGAACAATAGGAATTATTTGAGTTTTCAAGCTCAAATAGGATCTGGTGAAAAGAGGAGGAATGGGTAAACAAAGATAAGTTAGAATTTATGGCCACAAAGAGCACTTTTGAACGCTCAACCTTTGAAAGTGCAAGACTAGTGAAAGGTTCTTTCCCATACCGGGAGACAAACCCAGGACACCTGGGTGAAAACCAGGAATCCTAACCGCTAGACCATATGGGAGCAGTTATTAAGTATAATGAGTCATGGACTAAGAAAAAGTGGGAATAGAGAAAATGTATATATATTTTTTCATTTTGCCGCTTTGGGCTTGTCTACAAACATCTGGTGGTTGCCTCGTTAGTGCAGTAGGAAGTGTGTCAGTCTCATAATCTGAAGGTCATGAGTTCGATCCTCACACGAGGCACTGTTCAGTGAGTTTTTGTCTTCCTCCATTCATGCAGGAAATCGGGTTTTTCTGCCGAAACGTTTTTAATATATGAGGAAAGTGTTGTTGATTTCCTTGTCATTTTTGAGTGAGTAGAAGAGATGGGAATGATTTGAGCTTTAAATCCAAAATAGGATCTTGCCTAAAAAGAAACAATATTAAAGCAAAGTCCCAATCAGATTGGGTGAAATAGTCTGATGGTTTCTTATTTATTGGCGAAACTAGTTCATTAAAAAAAGGAAAATTAGCCAAACTGACAGGATAAAGGGGTTGTTGACTTGGAGTGAGAAGGGAACAATAGGAATTATTTGAGTTTTCAAGCTCAAATAGGATCTGGTGAAAAGAGGAGGAATGGGTAAACAAAGATAAGTTAGAATTTATGGCCACAAAGAGCACTTTTGAACGCTCAACCTTTGAAAGTGCAAGACTAGTGAAAGGTTCTTTCCCATACCAGGCGACAAACCCAGGCCACCTGGGTGAAAACCAGGAATCCTAACCGCTAGACCATATGGGAGCAGTTATTAAGTATAATGAGTCATGGACTAAGAAAAAGTGGGAATAAAGAAAATGTATATATATTTTTTTCATTTTGCCGCTTTGAGCTTGTCTACAAACATCTGGTGGTTGCCTCGTTAGCGCAGTAGGAAGCGTGTCAGTCTCATAATCTGAAGGTTGTGAGTTCGATCCTCACACGAGGCACTGTTCAGTTTGTTTTTGTCTTCCTCCATTCATGCAGGAAATCGGGTTTTTCTGCCGAAACGTTTTTAATATATGAGAAAAGTGTTGTTGATTTCCTTGTCATTTTTGAGTGAGTAGAAGAGATGGGAATGATTTGAGCTTTAAATCCAAAATAGGATCTTGCCTAAAAAGAAACAATATTAAAGCAAAGTCCCAATCAGATTGGGTGAAATAGTCTGATGGTTTCTTATTTATTGGCGAAACTAGTTCATTAAAAAAAGGAAAATTAGCCAAACTGACAGGATAAAGGGGTTGTTGACTTGGAGTGAGAAGGGAACAATAGGAATTATTTGAGTTTTCAAGCTCAAATAGGATCTGGTGAAAAGAGGAGGAATGGGTAAACAAAGATAAGTTAGAATTTATGGCCACAAAGAGCACTTTTGAACGCTCAACCTTTGAAAGTGCAAGACTAGTGAAAGGTTCTTTCCCATACAGGGAGACAAACCCAGGCCACCTGGGTGAAAACCAGGAATCCTAACCGCTAAACCATATGGGAGCAGTTATTAAGTATAATGAGTCATGGACTAAGAAAAAGTGGGAATAAAGAAAATGTATATATATTTTTTCATTTTGCCGCTTTGAGCTTGTCTACAAACATCTGGTGGTTGCCTTGTTAGCGCAGTAGGAAGCGTGTCAGTCTCATAGTCTGAAGGTCGTGAGTTCGATCCTCACACGAGGCACTGTTCAGTGAGTTTTTGTCTTCCTCCATTCATGCAGGAAATCGGGTTTTTCTGCCGAAACGTTTTTAATATATGAGGAAAGTGTTGTTGATTTCCTTGTCATTTTTGAGTGAGTAGAAGAGATGGGAATGATTTGAGCTTTAAATCCAAAATAGGATCTTGCCTAAAAAGAAACAATATTAAAGCAAAGTCCCAATCAGATTGGGTGAAATAGTCTGATGGTTTCTTATTTATTGGCGAAACTAGTTCATTAAAAAAAGGAAAATTAGCCAAACTGACAGGATAAAGGGGTTGTTGACTTGGAGTGAGAAGGGAACAATAGGAATTATTTGAGTTTTCAAGCTCAAATAGGATCTGGTGAAAAGAGGAGGAATGTGTAAACAAAGATAAGTTAGAATTTATGGCCACAAAGAGCGCTTTTATCCTATAACGCTCAACCTTTGAAAGTGCAAGACTAGAAAAATGTATTTTCCCATACCGGGAGTCGAACCCAGGCAACTTGGGTGAAAACCAGAAATCCCAACCGCTAGACCATATGGGAGCTGTTATTAAGTATAATGAGTCATGGACTAAGAAAAAGTGGGAATAAAGAAAATGTATATATATTTTTTCATTTTGCCGCTTTGAGCTTGTCTACAAACATCTGGTGGTTGCCTCGTTAGCGCAGTAGGAAGCGTGTCAGTCTAATAATCTGAAGGTCGTGAGTTTGATCCTCACACGAGGCACTGTTCAGTGAGTTTTTGTCTTCCTCCATTCATGCAGGAAATCGGGTTTTTCTGCCGAAACGTTTTTAATATATGAGGAAGATGTTGTTGATTTCCTTGTCATTTTTGAGTGAGTAGAAGAGATGGGAATGATTTGAGCTTTAAATCCAAAATAGGATCTTGCCTAAAAAGAAACAATATTAAAGCAAAGTCCCAATCAGATTGGGTGAAATAGTCTGATGGTTTCTTATTTATTGGCGAAACTAGTTCAATAAAAAAAGGAAAATTAGCCAAACTGACAGGATAAAGGGGTTGTTGACTTGGAGTGAGAAGGGAACAATAGTAATTATTGGAGTTTTCAAGCTCAAATAGGATCTGGTGAAAAGAGGAGGAATGGGTAAACAAAGATAAGTTAGAATTTATGGCCACAAAGAGCACTTTTATCCTATAACGCTCAACCTTTGAAAGTGCAAGACTAGTAAAAGGTTATTTCCCATACCGGGAGTCGAACCCGGGCAACCTGGGTGAAAACCTGAAATCCTAACCGCTAGACCATATGGGAGCTGTTATTAAGTATAATGAGTCATGGACTAAGAAAAAGTGGGAATAAAGAAAATGTATATATATGTTTTCATTTTGCCGCTTTGAGCTTGTCTACAAACATCTAGTGGTTGCCTCGTTAGTGCAGTAGGAAGCGTGTCAGTCTAATAATCTGAAGGTCGTGAGTTTGATCCTCACACGAGGCACTGTTCAGTGAGTTTTTGTCTTCCTCCATTCATGCAGGAAATCGGGTTTTTCTGCCGAAACGTTTTTAATATATGAGGAAAGTGTTGTTGATTTCCTTGTCATTTTTGAGTGAGTAGAAGAGATGGGAATGATTTGAGCTTTAAATCCAAAATAGGACCTTGCCTAAAAAGAAACAATATTAAAGCAAAGTCTCAATCAAATTGGGTGAAATAGTCTGATGGGTTCTTATTTATTGGCGAAACTAGTTCATTAAAAAAAGGAAAATTAGCCAAACTGACAGGATAAAGGGGTTGTTGACTTGGAGTGAGAAGGGAACAATAGGAATTATTTGAGTTTTCAAGCTCAAATAGGATCTGGTGAAAAGAGGAGGAATGGGTAAACAAAGATAAGTTAGAATTTATGGCCACAAAGAGCACTTTTGAACACTCAACCTTTGAAAGTGCAAGACTAGTGAAAGGTTCTTTCCCATACCAGGAGACAAACCCAGGCCACCTGGGTGAAAACCAGGAATCCTAACCGCTAGACCATATGGGAGCAGTTATTAAGTATAATGAGTCATGGACTAAGAAAAAGTGGGAATAAAGAAAATGTATATATATTTTTTCATTTTCCGCTTTGAGCTTGTCTACAAACATCTGGTAGTTGTCTCGTTAGCGCAGTAGGAAGCGTGTCAGTCTAATAATCTGAAGGTCGTGAGTTCGATCCTCACACGAGGCACTGTTCAGTGAGTTTTTGTCTTCCTCCATTCATGCAGGAAATCGGGTTTTTCTGCCGAAACGTTTTTAATATATGAGGAAAGTGTTGTTGATTTCCTTGTCATTTTTGAGTGAGTAGAAGAGATGGGAATGATTTGAGCTTTAAATCCAAAATAGGATCTTGCCTAAAAAGAAACAATATTAAAGCAAAGTCCCAATCAGATTGGGTGAAATAGTCTGATGGTTTCTTATTTATTGGCGAAACTAGTTCATTAAAAAAAGGAAAATTAGCCAAACTGACAGGATAAAGGGGTTGTTGACTTGGAGTGAGAAGGGAACAATAAGAATTATTTGAGTTTTCAAGCTCAAATAGGATCTGGTGAAAAGAGGAGGAATGTGTAAACAAAGATAAGTTAGAATTTATGGCCACAAAGAGCGCTTTTATCCTATAACGCTCAACCTTTGAAAGTGCAAGACTAGTAAAAGGTTTTTTCCCATACCGGGCCACCTGGGTGAAAACCAGGAATCCTAACCGCTAGACCATATGGGAGCTGTTATTAAGTATAATGAGTCATGGACTAAGAAAAAGTGGGAATAAAGAAAATGTATATATATGTTTTCATTTTGCCGCTTTGAGCTTGTCTACAAACATCTAGTGGTTGCCTCGTTAGTGCAGTAGGAAGCGTGTCAGTCTAATAATCTGAAGGTTGTGAGTTTGATCCTCACACGAGGCACTGTTCAGTGAGTTTTTGTCTTCCTCCATTCATGCAGGAAATCGGGTTTTTCTGCCGAAACGTTTTTAATATATGAGGAAAGTGTTGTTGATTTCCTTGTCATTTTTGAGTGAGTAGAAGAGATGGGAATGATTTGAGCTTTAAATCCAAAATAGGACCTTGCCTAAAAAGAAACAATATTAAAGCAAAGTCTCAATCAAATTGGGTGAAATAGTCTGATGGGTTCTTATTTATTGGCGAAACTAGTTCATTAAAAAAAGGAAAATTAGCCAAACTGACAGGATAAAGGGGTTGTTGACTTGGAGTGAGAAGGGAACAATAGGAATTATTTGAGTTTTCAAGCTCAAATAGGATCTGGTGAAAAGAGGAGGAATGGGTAAACAAAGATAAGTTAGAATTTATGGCCACAAAGAGCACTTTTGAACACTCAACCTTTGAAAGTGCAAGACTAGTGAAAGGTTCTTTCCCATACCAGGAGACAAACCCAGGCCACCTGGGTGAAAACCAGGAATCCTAACCGCTAGACCATATGGGAGCAGTTATTAAGTATAATGAGTCATGGACTAAGAAAAAGTGGGAATAAAGAAAATGTATATATATTTTTTCATTTTCCGCTTTGAGCTTGTCTACAAACATCTGGTAGTTGTCTCGTTAGCGCAGTAGGAAGCGTGTCAGTCTAATAATCTGAAGGTCGTGAGTTCGATCCTCACACGAGGCACTGTTCAGTGAGTTTTTGTCTTCCTCCATTCATGCAGGAAATCGGGTTTTTCTGCCGAAACGTTTTTAATATATGAGGAAAGTGTTGTTGATTTCCTTGTCATTTTTGAGTGAGTAGAAGAGATGGGAATGATTTGAGCTTTAAATCCAAAATAGGATCTTGCCTAAAAAGAAACAATATTAAAGCAAAGTCCCAATCAGATTGGGTGAAATAGTCTGATGGTTTCTTATTTATTGGCGAAACTAGTTCATTAAAAAAAGGAAAATTAGCCAAACTGACAGGATAAAGGGGTTGTTGACTTGGAGTGAGAAGGGAACAATAGGAATTATTTGAGTTTTCAAGCTCAAATAGGATCTGGTGAAAAGAGGAGGAATGGGTAAACAAAGATAAGTTAGAATTTATGGCCACAAAGAGCACTTTTATCCTATAACGCTCAACCTTTGAAAGTGCAAGACTAGTAAAAGGTTCTTTCCCATACCGGGAGTCGAAACCGGGCCACCTGGGTGAAAACCAGGAATCCTAACCGCTAGACCATATGGGAGCAGTTATTAAGTATAATGAGTCATGGACTAAGAAAAAGTGGGAATAAAGAAAATGTATATATATTTTTTCATTTTGCCGCTTTGAGCTTGTCTACAAACATCTGGTGGTTGACTCGTTAGCGCAGTAGGAAGCGTGTCAGTCTAATAATCTGAAGGTCGTGAGTTCGATCCTCACACGAGGCACTGTTCAGTGAGTTTTTGTCTTCCTCCATTCATGCAGGAAATCGGGTTTTTCTGCCGAAACGTTTTTAATATATGAGGAAAGTGTTGTTGATTTCCTTGTCATTTTTGAGTGAGTAGAAGAGATGGGAATGATTTGAGCTTTAAATCCAAAATAGGATCTTGCCTAAAAAGAAACAATATTAAAGCAAAGTCCCAATCAGATTGGGTGAAATAGTCTGATGGTTTCTTATTTATTGGCGAAACTAGTTCATTAAAAAAAGGAAAATTAGCCAAACTGACAGGATAAAGGGGTTGTTGACTTGGAGTGAGAAGGGAACAATAGGAATTATTTGAGTTTTCAAGCTCAAATAGGATCTGGTGAAAAGAGGAGGAATGGGTAAACAAAGATAAGTTAGAATTTATGGCCACAAAGAGCACTTTTGAACGCTCAACCTTTGAAAGTGCAAGACTAGTGAAAGGTTCTTTCCCATACCAGGAGACAAACCCAGACCACCTGGGTGAAAACCAGGAATCCTAACCGCTAGACCATATGGGAGCTGTTATTAAGTATAATGAGTCATGGACTAAGAAAAAGTGGGAATAAAGAAAAGGTATATATATTTTTTCATTTTGCCGCTTTGAGCTTGTCTACAAACACCTGGTGGTTGCCTCGTTAGCGCAGTAGGAAGCGTGTCAGTCTCATAATCTGAAGGTCGTGAGTTCGATCCTCACACGAGGCACTGTTCAGTGAGTTTTTGTCTTCCTCCATTCATGCAGGAAATCGGGTTTTTCTGCCGAAACGTTTTTAATATATGAGGAAAGTGTTGTTGATTTCCTTGTCATTTTTGAGTGAGTAGAAGAGATGGGAATGATTTGAGCTTTAAATCCAAAATAGGATCTTGCCTAAAAAGAAACAATATTAAAGCAAAGTCCCAATCAGATTGGGTGAAATAGTCTGATGGTTTCTTATTTATTGGCGAAACTAGTTCAATAAAAAAAGGAAAATTAGCCAAACTGACAGGATAAAGGGGTTGTTGACTTGGAGTGAGAAGGGAGCAATAGGAATTATTTGAGTTTTCAAGCTCAAATAGGATCTGGTGAAAAGAGGAGGAATGGGTAAACAAAGATAAGTTAGAATTTATGGCCACAAAGAGCGCTTTTATCCTATAACGCTCAACCTTTGAAAGTGCAAGACTAGAAAAAGGTTTTTCCCATACCGGGAGTCGAACCCAGGCCACTTGGGTGAAAACCAGAAATCCTAACCGCTAAACCATATGGGAGCTGTTATTAAGTATAATGAGTCATGGACTAAGAAAAAGTGGGAATAAAGAAAATGTATATATATTTTTTCATTTTGCCGCTTTGAGCTTGTCTACAAACATCTAGTGGTTGCCTCGTTAGTGCAGTAGGAAGCGTGTCAGTCTAATAATCTGAAGGTCGTGAGTTTGATCCTCACACGAGGCACTGTTCAGTGAGTTTTTGTCTTCCTCCATTCATGCAGGAAATCGGGTTTTTCTGCCGAAACGTTTTTAATATATGAGGAAAGTGTTGTTGATTTCCTTGTCATTTTTTAGTGAGTAGAAGAGATGGGAATGATTTGAGCTTTAAATCCAAAATAGGACCTTGCCTAAAAAGAAACAATATTAAAGCAAAGTCTCAATCAAATTGGGTGAAATAGTCTGATGGGTTCTTATTTATTGGCGAAACTAGTTCATTAAAAAAAGGAAAATTAGCCAAACTGACAGGATAAAGGGGTTGTTGACTTGGAGTGAGAAGGGAACAATAGGAATTATTTGAGTTTTCAAGCTCAAATAGGATCTGGTGAAAAGAGGAGGAATGGGTAAACAAAGATAAGTTAGAATTTATGGCCACAAAGAGCACTTTTGAACACTCAACCTTTGAAAGTGCAAGACTAGTGAAAGGTTCTTTCCCATACCAGGAGACAAACCCAGGCCACCTGGGTGAAAACCAGGAATCCTAACCGCTAGACCATATGGGAGCAGTTATTAAGTATAATGAGTCATGGACTAAGAAAAAGTGGGAATAAAGAAAATGTATATATATTTTTTCATTTTGCCGCTTTGAGCTTGTCTACAAACATCTGGTAGTTGTCTCGTTAGCGCAGTAGGAAGCGTGTCAGTCTAATAATCTGAAGGTCGTGAGTTCGATCCTCACACGAGGCACTGTTCAGTGAGTTTTTGTCTTCCTCCATTCATGCAGGAAATCGGGTTTTTCTGCCGAAACGTTTTTAATATATGAGGAAAGTGTTGTTGATTTCCTTGTCATTTTTGAGTGAGTAGAAGAGATGGGAATGATTTGAGCTTTAAATCCAAAATAGGATCTTGCCTAAAAAGAAACAATATTAAAGCAAAGTCCCAATCAGATTGGGTGAAATAGTCTGATGGTTTCTTATTTATTGGCGAAACTAGTTCATTAAAAAAAGGAAAATTAGCCAAACTGACAGGATAAAGGGGTTGTTGACTTGGAGTGAGAAGGGAACAATAGGAATTATTTGAGTTTTCAAGCTCAAATAGGATCTGGTGAAAAGAGGAGGAATGGGTAAACAAAGATAAGTTAGAATTTATGGCCACAAAGAGCACTTTTATCCTATAACGCTCAACCTTTGAAAGTGCAAGACTAGTAAAAGGTTCTTTCCCATACCAGGAGTCGAAACCGGGCCACCTGGGTGAAAACCAGGAATCCTAACCGCTAGACCATATGGGAGCAGTTATTAAGTATAATGAGTCATGGACTAAGAAAAAGTGGGAATAAAGAAAATGTATATATATTTTTTCATTTTGCCGCTTTGAGCTTGTCTACAAACATCTGGTGGTTGACTCGTTAGCGCAGTAGGAAGCGTGTCAGTCTAATAATCTGAAGGTCGTGAGTTCGATCCTCACACGAGGCACTGTTCAGTGAGTTTTTGTCTTCCTCCATTCATGCAGGAAATCGGGTTTTTCTGCCGAAACGTTTTTAATATATGAGGAAAGTGTTGTTGATTTCCTTGTCATTTTTGAGTGAGTAGAAGAGATGGGAATGATTTGAGCTTTAAATCCAAAATAGGATCTTGCCTAAAAAGAAAAAATATTAAAGCAAAGTCCCAATCAGATTGGGTGAAATAGTCTGATGGTTTCTTATTTATTGGCGAAACTAGTTCATTAAAAAAAGGAAAATTAGCCAAACTGACAGGATAAAGGGGTTGTTGACTTGGAGTGAGAAGGGAACAATAGGAATTATTTGAGTTTTCAAGCTCAAATAGGATCTGGTGAAAAGAGGAGGAATGGGTAAACAAAGATAAGTTAGAATTTATGGCCACAAAGAGCACTTTTGAACGCTCAACCTTTGAAAGTGCAAGACTAGTGAAAGGTTCTTTCCCATAGCAGGAGACAAACCCAGACCACCTGGGTGAAAACCAGGAATCCTAACCGCTAGACCATATGGGAGCTGTTATTAAGTATAATGAGTCATGGACTAAGAAAAAGTGGGAATAAAGAAAAGGTATATATATTTTTTCATTTTGCCGCTTTGAGCTTGTCTACAAACACCTGGTGGTTGCCTCGTTAGCGCAGTAGGAAGCGTGTCAGTCTCATAATCTGAAGGTCGTGAGTTCGATCCTCACACGAGGCACTGTTCAGTGAGTTTTTGTCTTCCTCCATTCATGCAGGAAATCGGGTTTTTCTGCCGAAACGTTTTTAATATATGAGGAAAGTGTTGTTGATTTCCTTGTCATTTTTGAGTGAGTAGAAGAGATGGGAATGATTTGAGCTTTAAATCCAAAATAGGATCTTGCCTAAAAAGAAACAATATTAAAGAAAAGTCCCAATCAGATTGGGTGAAATAGTCTGATGGTTTCTTATTTATTGGCGAAACTAGTTCAATAAAAAAAGGAAAATTAGCCAAACTGACAGGATAAAGGGGTTGTTGACTTGGAGTGAGAAGGGAGCAATAGGAATTATTTGAGTTTTCAAGCTCAAATAGGATCTGGTGAAAAGAGGAGGAATGGGTAAACAAAGATAAGTTAGAATTTATGGCCACAAAGAGCGCTTTTATCCTATAACGCTCAACCTTTGAAAGTGCAAGACTAGAAAAAGGTTTTTCCCATACCGGGAGTCGAACCCAGGCCACTTGGGTGAAAACCAGAAATCCTAACCGCTAAACCATATGGGAGCTGTTATTAAGTATAATGAGTCATGGACTAAGAAAAAGTGGGAATAAAGAAAATGTATATATATTTTTTCATTTTGCCGCTTTGAGCTTGTCTACAAACATCTGGTGGTTGCCTCGTTAGCGCAGTAGGAAGCGTGTCAGTCTAATAATCTGAAGGTCATGAGTTTGATCCTCACACGAGGCACTGTTCAGTGAGTTTTTGTCTTCCTCCATTCATGCAGGAAATCGGGTTTTTCTGCCGAAACGTTTTTAATATATGAGGAAAGTGTTGTTGATTTCCTTGTCATTTTTGAGTGAGTAGAAGAGATGGGAATGATTTGAGCTTTAAATCCAAAATAGGATCTTGCCTAAAAAGAAACAATATTAAAGCAAAGTCCCAATCAGATTGGGTGAAATAGTCTGATGGTTTCTTATTTATTGGCGAAACTAGTTCATTAAAAAAAGGAAAATTAGCCAAACTGACAGGATAAAGGGGTTGTTGACTTGGAGTGAGAAGGGAACAATAAGAATTATTTGAGTTTTCAAGCTCAAATAGGATCTGGTGAAAAGAGGAGGAATGTGTAAACAAAGATAAGTTAGAATTTATGGCCACAAAGAGCGCTTTTATCCTATAACGCTCAACCTTTGAAAGTGCAAGACTAGAAAAATGTATTTTCCCATACCGGGAGTCGAACCCGGGCCACTTGGGTGAAAACCAGAAATCCTAACCGCTAGACCATATGGGAACTGTTATTAAGTATAATGAGTCATGGACTAAGAAAAAGTGGGAATAAAGAAAATGTATATATATTTTTTCATTTTGCCGCTTTGAGCTTGTCTACAAACATCTGGTGGTTGCCTCGTTAGCGCAGTAGGAAGTGTGTCAGTCTAATAATCTGAAGGTCGTGAGTTTGATCCTCACACGAGGCACTGTTCAGTGAGTTTTTGTCTTCCTCCATTCATGCAGGAAATCGGGTTTTTCTGCCGAAACGTTTTTAATATATGAGGAAGATGTTGTTGATTTCCTTGTCATTTTTGAGTGAGTAGAAGAGATGGGAATGATTTGAGCTTTAAATCCAAAATAGGATCTTGCCTAAAAAGAAACAATATTAAAGCAAAGTCCCAATCAGATTGGGTGAAATAGTCTGATGGTTTCTTATTTATTGGCGAAACTAGTTCAATAAAAAAAGGAAAATTAGCCAAACTGACAGGATAAAGGGGTTGTTGACTTGGAGTGAGAAGGGAACAATAGTAATTATTTGAGTTTTCAAGCTCAAATAGGATCTGGTGAAAAGAGGAGGAATGGGTAAACAAAGATAAGTTAGAATTTATGGCCACAAAGAGCACTTTTATCCTATAACGCTCAACCTTTGAAAGTGCAAGACTAGTAAAAGGTTTTTTCCCATACCGGGAGTCGAACCCAGGCCACCTGGGTGAAAACCAAAAATCCTAACCGCTAGACCATATGGGAGCTGTTATTAAGTATAATGAGTCATGGACTAAGAAAAAGTGGGAATAAAGAAAATGTATATATATTTTTTCATTTTGCCGCTTTGAGCTTGTCTACAAACATCTGGTGGTTGCCTCGTTAGCGCAGTAGGAAGTGTGTCAGTCTAATAATCTGAAGGTCGTGAGTTTGATCCTCACATGAGGCACTGTTCAGTGAGTTTTTGTCTTCCTCCATTCATGCAGGAAATCGGGTTTTTCTGCCGAAACGTTTTTAATATATGAGGAAAGTGTTGTTGATTTCCTTGTCATTTTTGAGTGAGTAGAAGAGATGGGAATGATTTGAGCTTTAAATCCAAAATAGGATCTTGCCTAAAAAGAAACAATATTAAAGCAAAGTCTCAATCAAATTGGGTGAAATAGTCTGATGGGTTCTTATTTATTGGCGAAACTAGTTCATTAAAAAAAGGAAAATTAGCCAAACTGACAGGATAAAGGGGTTGTTGACTTGGAGTGAGAAGGGAACAATAGGAATTATTTGAGTTTTCAAGCTCAAATAGGATCTGGTGAAAAGAGGAGGAATGGGTAAACAAAGATAAGTTAGAATTTATGGCCACAAAGAGCACTTTTGAACACTCAACCTTTGAAAGTGCAAGACTAGTGAAAGGTTCTTTCCCATACCAGGAGACAAACCCAGGCCACCTGGGTGAAAACCAGGAATCCTAACCGCTAGACCATATGGGAGCAGTTATTAAGTATAATGAGTCATGGACTAAGAAAAAGTGGGAATAAAGAAAATGTATATATATTTTTTCATTTTGCCGCTTTGAGCTTGTCTACAAACATCTGGTAGTTGTCTCGTTAGCGCAGTAGGAAGCGTGTCAGTCTAATAATCTGAAGCTCGTGAGTACGATCCTCACACGAGGCACTGTTCAGTGAGTTTTTGTCTTCCTCCATTCATGCAGGAAATCGGGTTTTTCTGCCGAAACGTTTTTAATATATGAGGAAAGTGTTGTTGATTTCCTTGTCATTTTTGAGTGAGTAGAAGAGATGGGAATGATTTGAGATTTAAATCCAAAATAGGATCTTGCCTAAAAAGAAACAATATTAAAGCAAAGTCCCAATCAGATTGGGTGAAATAGTCTGATGGTTTCTTATTTATTGGCGAAACTAGTTCATTAAAAAAAGGAAAATGAGCCAAACTGACAGGATAAAGGGGTTGTTGACTTGGAGTGAGAAGGGAACAATAGGAATTATTTGAGTTTTCAAGCTCAAATATAATCTGGTGAAAAGAGGAGGAATGGGTAAACAAAGATAAGTTAGAATTTATGGCCACAAAGAGCACTTTTATCCTATAACGCTCAACCTTTGAAAGTGCAAGACTAGTAAAAGCTTTTTCCCATACCGGGAGTCGAACCTGGGCCACCTGCGTGAAAACCAGGAATCCTAACCGCTAGACCATATGGGAGCAGTTATTAAGTATAATGAGTCATGGACTAAGAAAAAGTGGGACTAAAGATAATATATATATTTTTTTTCATTTTGCCGCTTTGAGCTTGTCTACAAACATCTGATGGTTGCCTCGTTAGCGCAGTAGGAAGCGTGTCAGTCTCATAATCTGAAGGTCGTGAGTTCGATCCTCACACGAGGCACTGTTCAGTGAGTTTTTGTCTTCCTCCATTCATGCACGAAATCGGGTTTTTCTGCCGAAACGTTTTTAATATATGAGGAAAGTGTTGTTGATTTCCTTGTCATTTTTGAGTGAGTAGAAGAGATGGGAATGATTTGAGATTTAAATCCAAAATAGGATCTTGCCTAAAAAGAAACAATATTAAAGCAAAGTCCCAATCAGATTGGGTGAAATAGTCTGATGGTTTCTTATTTATTGGCGAAACTAGTTCATTAAAAAAAGGAAAATGAGCCAAACTGACAGGATAAAGGGGTTGTTGACTTGGAGTGAGAAGGGAACAATAGGAATTATTTGAGTTTTCAAGCTCAAATATAATCTGGTGAAAAGAGGAGGAATGGGTAAACAAAGATAAGTTAGAATTTATGGCCACAAAGAGCACTTTTATCCTATAACGCTCAACCTTTGAAAGTGCAAGACTAGTAAAAGCTTTTTCCCATACCGGGAGTCGAACCTGGGCCACCTGCGTGAAAACCAGGAATCCTAACCGCTAGACCATATGGGAGCAGCTATTAAGTATAATGAGTCATGGACTAAGAAAAAGTGGGACTAAAGATAATATATATATTTTTTTTCATTTTGCCGCTTTGAGCTTGTCTACAAACATCTGATGGTTGCCTCGTTAGCGCAGTAGGAAGCGTGTCAGTCTCATAATCTGAAGGTCGTGAGTTCGATCCTCACACGAGGCACTGTTCAGTGAGTTTTTGTCTTCCTCCATTCATGCAGGAAATCGGGTTTTTCTGCCGAAACGTTTTTAATATATGAGGAAAGTGTTGTTGATTTCCTTGTCATTTTTGAGTGAGTAGAAGAGATGGGAATGATTTGAGCTTTAAATCCAAAATAGGATCTTGCCTAAAAAGAAACAATATTAAAGCAAAGTCTCAATCAAATTGGGTGAAATAGTCTGATGGGTTCTTATTTATTGGCGAAACTAGTTCATTAAAAAAAGGAAAATTAGCCAAACTGACAGGATAAAGGGGTTGTTGACTTGGAGTGAGAAGGGAACAATAGGAATTATTTGAGTTTTCAAGCTCAAATAGGATCTGGTGAAAAGAGGAGGAATGGGTAAACAAAGATAAGTTAGAATTTATGGCCACAAAGAGCACTTTTGAACACTCAACCTTTGAAAGTGCAAGACTAGTGAAAGGTTCTTTCCCATACCAGGAGACAAACCCAGGCCACCTGGGTGAAAACCAGGAATCCTAACCGCTAGACCATATGGGAGCAGTTATTAAGTATAATGAGTCATGGACTAAGAAAAAGTGGGAATAAAGAAAATGTATATATATTTTTTCATTTTGCCGCTTTGAGCTTGTCTACAAACATCTGGTAGTTGTCTCGTTAGCGCAGTAGGAAGCGTGTCAGTCTAATAATCTGAAGCTCGTGAGTACGATCCTCACACGAGGCACTGTTCAGTGAGTTTTTGTCTTCCTCCATTCATGCAGGAAATCGGGTTTTTCTGCCGAAACGTTTTTAATATATGAGGAAAGTGTTGTTGATTTCCTTGTCATTTTTGAGTGAGTAGAAGAGATGGGAATGATTTGAGATTTAAATCCAAAATAGGATCTTGCCTAAAAAGAAACAATATTAAAGCAAAGTCCCAATCAGATTGGGTGAAATAGTCTGATGGTTTCTTATTTATTGGTGAAACTAGTTCATTAAAAAAAGGAAAATGAGCCAAACTGACAGGATAAAGGGGTTGTTGACTTGGAGTGAGAAGGGAACAATAGGAATTATTTGAGTTTTCAAGCTCAAATATAATCTGGTGAAAAGAGGAGGAATGGGTAAACAAAGATAAGTTAGAATTTATGGCCACAAAGAGCACTTTTATCCTATAACGCTCAACCTTTGAAAGTGCAAGACTAGTAAAAGCTTTTTCCCATACCGGGAGTCGAACCTGGGCCACCTGCGTGAAAACCAGGAATCCTAACCGCTAGACCATATGGGAGCAGTTATTAAGTATAATGAGTCATGGACTAAGAAAAAGTGGGACTAAAGATAATATATATATTTTTTTTCATTTTGCCGCTTTGAGCTTGTCTACAAACATCTGATGGTTGCCTCGTTAGCGCAGTAGGAAGCGTGTCAGTCTCATAATCTGAAGGTCGTGAGTTCGATCCTCACACGAGGCACTGTTCAGTGAGTTTTTGTCTTCCTCCATTCATGAAGGAAATCGGGTTTTTCTGCCGAAACGTTTTTAATATATGAGGAAAGTGTTGTTGATTTCCTTGTCATTTTTGAGTGAGTAGAAGAGATGGGAATGATTTGAGATTTAAATCCAAAATAGGATCTTGCCTAAAAAGAAACAATATTAAAGCAAAGTCCCAATCAGATTGGGTGAAATAGTCTGATGGTTTCTTATTTATTGGCGAAACTAGTTCATTAAAAAAAGGAAAATGAGCCAAACTGACAGGATAAAGGGGTTGTTGACTTGGAGTGAGAAGGGAACAATAGGAATTATTTGAGTTTTCAAGCTCAAATATAATCTGGTGAAAAGAGGAGGAATGGGTAAACAAAGATAAGTTAGAATTTATGGCCACAAAGAGCACTTTTATCCTATAACGCTCAACCTTTGAAAGTGCAAGACTAGTAAAAGGTTTTTTCCCATACAGGGCCACCAGGGTGAAAACCAGGAATCCTAACCGCTAGACCATATGGGAGCAGTTATTAAGTATAATGAGTCATGGACTAAGAAAAAGTGGGACTAAAGATAATATATATATTTTTTTTCATTTTGCCGCTTTGAGCTTGTCTACAAACATCTGGTGGTTGCCTCGTTAGCGCAGTAGGAAGCGTGTCAGTCTCATAATCTGAAGGTCGTGAGTTCGATCCTCACACGAGGCACTGTTCAGTGAGTTTTTGTCTTCCTCCATTCATGAAGGAAATCGGGTTTTTCTGCCGAAACGTTTTTAATATATGAGGAAAGTGTTGTTGATTTCCTTGTCATTTTTGAGTGAGTAGAAGAGATGGGAATGATTTGAGATTTAAATCCAAAATAGGATCTTGCCTAAAAAGAAACAATATTAAAGCAAAGTCCCAATCAGATTGGGTGAAATAGTCTGATGGTTTCTTATTTATTGACGAAACTAGTTCATTAAAAAAAGGAAAATGAGCCAAACTGACAGGATAAAGGGGTTGTTGACTTGGAGTGAGAAGGGAACAATAGGAATTATTTGAGTTTTCAAGCTCAAATATAATCTGGTGAAAAGAGGAGGAATGGGTAAACAAAGATAAGTTAGAATTTATGGCCACAAAGAGCACTTGTATCCTATAACGCTCAACCTTTGAAAGTGCAAGACTAGTAAAAGGTTTTTTCCCATACCGGGCCACCTGGGTGAAAACCAGGAATCCTAACCGCTAGACCATATGGGAGCAGTTATTAAGTATAATGAGTCATGGACTAAGAAAAAGTGGGACTAAAGATAATATATATTTTTTTTTTATTTTGCCGCTTTGAGCTTGTCTACAAACATCTGGTGGTTGCCTCGTTAGCGCAGTAGGAAGCGTGTCAGTCTCATAATCTGAAGGTCGTGAGTTCGATCCTCACACGAGGCACTGTTCAGTGAGTTTTTGTCTTCCTCCATTCATGCAGGAAATCTGGTTTTTCTGCCGAAACGTTTTTAATATATGAGGAAAGTGTTGTTGATTTCCTTGTCATTTTTGAGTGAGTAGAAGAGATGGGAAAGATTTGAGATTTAAATCCAAAATAGGATCTTGCCTAAAAAGAAACAATATTAAAGCAAAGTCCCAATCAGATTGGGTGAAATAGTCTGATGGTTTCTTATTTATTGGCGAAACTAGTTCATTAAAAAAAGGAAAATGAGTCAAACTGACAGGATAAAGGGGTTGTTGACTTGGAGTGAGAAGGGAACAATAGGAATTATTTGAGTTTTCAAGCTCAAATATAATCTGGTGAAAAGAGGAGGAATGGGTAAACAAAGATAAGTTAGAATTTATGGCCACAAAGAGCACTTTTGTCCTATAACACTCAACCTTTGAAAGTGCAAGACTAGTAAAAGGTTTTTTCCCATACCGGGAGTCGAACCCTGGCGACCTGGGTGAAAACCAGGAATCCTAACCGCTAGACCATATGGGAGCAGTTATTAAGTATAATGAGTCATGGACTAAGAAAAAGTGGGACTAAAGATAATATATATATTTTTTTTCATTTTGCCGCTTTGAGCTTGTCTACAAACATATGGTGGTTGCCTCGTTATCGCAGTAGGAAGCGTGTCAGTCTCATAATCTGAAGGTCGTGAGTTTGATCCTCACACGAGGCACTGTTCAGTGAGTTTTTGTCTTCCTCCATTCATGCACGAAATCGGGTTTTTCTGCCGAAACGTTTTTAATATATGAGGAAAGTGTTGTTGATTTCCTTGTCATTTTTGAGTGAGTAGAAGAGATGGGAATGATTTGAGATTTAAATCCAAAATAGGATCTTGCCTAAAAAGAAACAATATTAAAGCAAAGTCCCAATCAGATTGGGTGAAATAATCTGATGGTTTCTTATTTATTGGCGAAACTAGTTCATTAAAAAAAGGAAAATGAGCCAAACTGACAGGATAAAGGGGTTGTTGACTTGGAGTGAGAAGGGAACAATAGGAATTATTTGAGTTTTCAAGCTCAAATATAATCTGGTGAAAAGAGGAGGATTGGGTAAACAAAGATAAGTTAGAATTTATGGCCACAAAGAGCACTTGTATCCTATAACGCTCAACCTTTGAAAGTGAAAGACTAGTAAAAGGTTTTTTCCCATACCGGGCCACCTGGGTGAAAACCAGGAATCCTAACCGCTAGACCATATGGGAGCAGGTATTAAGTATAATGAGTCATGGACTAAGAAAAAGTGGGACTAAAGATAATATATATTTTTTTTTTTTATTTTGCCGCTTTGAGCTTGTCTACAAACATCTGGTGGTTGCCTCGTTAGCGCAGTAGGAAGCGTGTCAGTCTCATAATCTGAAGGTCGTGAGTTCGATCCTCACACGAGGCACTGTTCAGTGAGTTTTTGTCTTCCTCCATTCATGAAGGAAATCGGGTTTTTCTGCCGAAACGTTTTTAATATATGAGGAAAGTGTTGTTGATTTCCTTGTCATTTTTGAGTGAGTAGAAGAGATGGGAATGATTTGAGATTTAAATCCAAAATAGGATCTTGCCTAAAAAGAAACAATATTAAAGCAAAGTCCCAATCAGATTGGGTGAAATAGTCTGATGGTTTCTTATTTATTGGCGAAACTAGTTCATTAAAAAAAGGAAAATGAGCCAAACTGACAGGATAAAGGGGTTGTTGACTTGGAGTGAGAAGGGAACAATAGGAATTATTTGAGTTTTCAAGCTATAATATAATCTGGTGAAAAGAGGAGGAATGGGTAAACAAAGATAAGTTAGAATTTATGGCCACAAAGAGCACTTTTATCCTATAACGCTCAACCTTTGAAAGTGCAAGACTAGTAAAAGGTTTTTTCCCATACCGGGAGTCGAACCCAGGCCACCTGGGTAAAAACCAGGAATCCTAACCGCTAGCCCATATGGGAAAAGTTATTAAATATAATGAGTCATGGACTAAGAAAAAGTGGGACTAAAGATAATATATATATTTTTTTTCATTTTGCCGCTTTGAGCTTGTCTACAAACATCTGGTGGTTGCCTCGTTAGCGCAGGAGGAAGCGTGTCAGTCTCATAATCTGAAGGTCGTGAGTTCGATCCTCACACGAGGCACTGTTCAGTGAGTTTTTGTCTTCCTCCATTCATGCACGAAATCGGGTTTTTCTGCCGAAACGTTTTTAATATATGAGGAAAGTGTTGTTGATTTCCTTGTCATTTTTGAGTGAGTAGAAGAGATGGGAATGATTTGAGATTTAAATCCAAAATAGGATCTTGCCTAAAAAGAAACAATATTAAAGCAAAGTCCCAATCAGATTGGGTGAAATAGTCTGATGGTTTCTTATTTATTGGCGAAACTAGTTCATTAAAAAAAGGAAAATGAGCCAAACTGACAGGATAAAGGGGTTGTTGACTTGGAGTGAGAAGGGAACAATAGGAATTATTTGAGTTTTCAAGCTCAAATATAATCTGGTGAAAAGAGGAGGAATGGGTAAACAAAGATAAGTTAGAATTTATGGCCACAAAGAGCACTTTTATCCTATAACGCTCAACCTTTGAAAGTGCAAGACTAGTAAAAGGTTTTTTCCCATACCGGGCCACCTGGGTGAAAACCAGGAATACTAACCGCTAGACCATATGGGAGCAGTTATTAAGTATAATGAGTCATGGACTAAAAAAAAGTGGGACTAAAGATAATATATATATATTTTTTTTATTTTGCCGCTTTGAGCTTGTCTACAAACATCTGGTGGTTGCCTCGTTAGCGCAGTAGGAAGCGTGTCAGTCTCATAATCTGAAGGTCGTGAGTTCGATCCTCACACGAGGCACTGTTCAGTGAGTTTTTGTCTTCCTCCATTCATGAAGGAAATCGGGTTTTTCTGCCGAAACGTTTTTAATATATGAGGAAAGTGTTGTTGATTTCCTTGTCATTTTTGAGTGAGTAGAAGAGATGGGAATGATTTGAGATTTAAATCCAAAATAGGATCTTGCCTAAAAAGAAACAATATTAAAGCAAAGTCCCAATCAGATTGGGTGAAATAGTCTGATGGTTTCTTATTTATTGGCGAAACTAGTTCATTAAAAAAAGGAAAATGAGCCAAACTGACAGGATAAAGGGGTTGTTGACTTGGAGTGAGAAGGGAACAATAGGAATTATTTGAGTTTTCAAGCTCAAATATAATCTGGTGAAAAGAGGAGGAATGGGTAAACAAAGATAAATTAGAATTTATGGCCACAAAGAGCACTTTTATCCTATAACGCTCAACCTTTGAAAGTGCAAGAGTAGTAAAAGGTTTTTTCCCATACAGGGCCACCTGGGTGAAAACCAGGAATCCTAACCGCTAGACCATATGGGAGCAGTTATTAAGTATAATGAGTCATGGACTAAGAAAAAGTGGGACTAAAGTTAATATATATATTTTTTTTCATTTTGCCGCTTTGAGCTTGTCTACAAACATCTGGTGGTTGCCTCGTTAGCGCAGTAGGAAGCGTATCAGTCTCATAATCTGAAGGTCGTGAGTTCGATCCTCACACGAGGCACTGTTCAGTGAGTTTTTGTCTTCCTCCATTCATGCACGAAATCGGGTTTTTCTGCCGAAACGTTTTTAATATATGAGGAAAGTGTTGTTGATTTCCTTGTCATTTTTGAGTGAGTAGAAGAGATGGGAATGATTTGAGATTTAAATCCAAAATAGGATCTTGCCTAAAAAGAAACAATATTAAAGCAAAGTCCCAATCAGATTGGGTGAAATAGTCTGATGGTTTCTTATTTATTGGCGAAACTAGTTCATTAAAAAAAGGAAAATGAGCCAAACTGACAGGATAAAGGGGTTGTTGACTTGGAGTGAGAAGGGAACAATAGGAATTATTTGAGTTTTCAAGCTCAAATATAATCTGGTGAAAAGAGGAGGAATGGGTAAACAAAGATAAGTTAGAATTTATGGCCACAAAGAGCACTTTTATCCTATAACGCTCAACCTTTGAAAGTGCAAGACTAGTAAAAGGTTTTTTCCCATACAGGGCCACCTGGGTGAAAACCAGGAATCCTAACCGCTAGACCATATGGGAGCAGTTATTAAGTATAATGAGTCATGGACTAAGAAAAAGTGGGACTAAAGATAATATATATATTTTTTTTCATTTTGCCGCTTTGAGCTTGTCTACAAACATCTGGTGGTTGCCTCGTTAGCGCAGTAGGAAGCGTATCAGTCTCATAATCTGAAGGTCGTGAGTTTGATCCTCACACGAGGCACTGTTCAGTGAGTTTTTGTCTTCCTCCATTCATGCACGAAATCGGGTTTTTCTGCCGAAACGTTTTTAATATATGAGGAAAGTGTTGTTGATTTCCTTGTCATTTTTGAGTGAGTAGAAGAGATGGGAATGATTTGAGATTTAAATCCAAAATAGGATCTTGCCTAAAAAGAAACAATATTAAAGCAAAGTCCCAATCAGATTGGGTGAAATAGTCTGATGGTTTCTTATTTATTGGCGAAACTAGTTCATTAAAAAAGGAAAATGAGCCAAACTGACAGGATAAAGGGGTTGTTGACTTGGAGTGAGAAGGGAACAATAGGAATTATTTGAGTTTTCAAGCTCAAATATAATCTGGTGAAAAGAGGAGGAATGGGTAAACAAAGATAAGTTAGAATTTATGGCCACAAAGAGCACTTTTATCCTATAACGCTCAACCTTTGAAAGTGCAAGACTAGTAAAAGGTTTTTTCCCATACAGGGCCACCTGGGTGAAAACCAGGAATCCTAACCGCTAGACCATATGGGAGCAGTTATTAAGTATAATGAGTCATGGACTAAGAAAAAGTGGGACTAAAGATAATATATATATTTTTTTTCATTTTGCCGCTTTGAGCTTGTCTACAAACATCTGGTGGTTGCCTCGTTAGCGCAGTAGGAAGCGTATCAGTCTCATAATCTGAAGGTCGTGAGTTCGATCCTCACACGAGGCACTGTTCAGTGAGTTTTTGTCTTCCTCCATTCATGCACGAAATCGGGTTTTTCTGCCGAAACGTTTTTAATATATGAGGAAAGTGTTGTTGATTTCCTTGTCATTTTTGAGTGAGTAGAAGAGATGGGAATGATTTGAGATTTAAATCCAAAATAGGATCTTGCCTAAAAAGAAACAATATTAAAGCAAAGTCCCAATCAGATTGGGTGAAATAGTCTGATGGTTTCTTATTTATTGGCGAAACTAGTTCATTAAAAAAAGGAAAATGAGCCAAACTGACAGGATAAAGGGGTTGTTGACTTGGAGTGAGAAGGGAACAATAGGAATTATTTGAGTTTTCAAGCTCAAATATAATCTGGTGAAAAGAGGAGGAATGGGTAAACAAAGATAAGTTAGAATTTATGGCCACAAAGAGCACTTTTATCCTATAACGCTCAACCTTTGAAAGTGCAAGACTAGTAAAAGGTATTTTCCCATACCGGGAGTTGAACCCGGGCCACCTGGGTGAAAACCAGGAATCCTAACCGCTAGACCATATGGGAGCAGTTATTAAGTATAATGAGTCATGGACTAAGAAAAAGTGGGACTAAAGATAATATATATATTTTTTTTCATTTTGCCGCTTTGAGCTTGTCTACAAACATCTGGTGGTTTCCTCGTTAGCGCAGTAGGAAGCGTGTCAGTCTCATAATCTGAAGGTCGTGAGTTCGATCCTCACACGAGGCACTGTTCAGTGAGTTTTTGTCTTCCTCCATTCATGAAGGAAATCGGGTTTTTCTGCCGAAACGTTTTTAATATATGAGGAAAGTGTTGTTGATTTCCTTGTCATTTTTGAGTGAGTAGAAGAGATGGGAATGATTTGAGATTTAAATCCAAAATAGGATCTTGCCTAAAAAGAAACAATATTAAAGCAAAGTCCCAATCAGATTGGGTGAAATAGTCTGATGGTTTCTTATTTATTGGCGAAACTAGTTCATTAAAAAAAGGAAAATGAGCCAAACTGACAGGATAAAGGGGTTGTTGACTTGGAGTGAGAAGGGAACAATAGGAATTATTTGAGTTTTCAAGCTCAAATATAATCTGGTGAAAAGAGGAGGAATGGGTAAACAAAGATAAGTTAGAATTTATGGCCACAAAGAGCACTTTTATCCTATAACGCTCAACCTTTGAAAGTGCAAGACTAGTAAAAGGTTTTTTCCCATACAGGGCCACCTGGGTGAAAACCAGGAATCCTAACCGCTAGACCATATGGGAGCAGTTATTAAGTATAATGAGTCATGGACTAAGAAAAAGTGGGACTAAAGATAATATATATATTTTTTTTCATTTTGCCGCTTTGAGCTTGTCTACAAACATCTGGTGGTTGCCTCGTTAGCGCAGTAGGAAGCGTATCAGTCTCATAATCTGAAGGTCGTGAGTTCGATCCTCACACGAGGCACTGTTCAGTGAGTTTTTGTCTTCCTCCATTCATGCACGAAATCGGGTTTTTCTGCCGAAACGTTTTTAATATATGAGGAAAGTGTTGTTGATTTCCTTGTCATTTTTGAGTGAGTAGAAGAGATGGGAATGATTTGAGGTTTAAATCCAAAATAGGATCTTGCCTAAAAAGAAACAATATTAAAGCAAAGTCCCAATCAGATTGGGTGAAATAGTCTGATGGTTTCTTATTTATTGGCGAAACTAGTTCATTAAAAAAAGGAAAATGAGCCAAACTGACAGGATAAAGGGGTTGTTGACTTGGAGTGAGAAGGGAACAATAGGAATTATTTGAGTTTTCAAGCTCAAATATAATCTGGTGAAAAGAGGAGGAATGGGTAAACAAAGATAAGTTAGAATTTATGGCCACAAAGAGCACTTTTATCCTATAACGCTCAACCTTTGAAAGTGCAAGACTAGTAAAAGGTTTTTTCCCATACCGGGAGTTGAACCCGGGCCACCTGGGTGAAAACCAGGAATCCTAACCGCTAGACCATATGGGAGCAGTTATTAAGTATAATGAGTCATGGACTAAGAAAAAGTGGGACTAAAGATAATATATATATTTTTTTTCATTTTGCCGCTTTGAGCTTGTCTACAAACATCTGGTGGTTTCCTCGTTAGCGCAGTAGGAAGCTTGTCAGTCTCATAATCTGAAGGTCGTGAGTTCGATACTCACACGAGGCACTGTTCAGTGAGTTTTTGTCTTCCTCCATTCATGCAGGAAATCGGGTTTTTCTGCCGAAACGTTTTTAATATATGAGGAAAGTGTTGTTGATTTCCTTGTCATTTTTGAGTGAGTAGAAGAGATGGGAATGATTTGAGATTTAAATCCAAAATAGGATCTTGCCTAAAAAGAAACAATATTAAAGCAAAGTCCCAATCAGATTGGGTGAAATAGTCTGATGGTTTCTTATTTATTGGCGAAACTAGTTCATTAAAAAAAGGAAAATGAGCCAAACTGACAGGATAAAGGGGTTGTTGACTTGGAGTGAGAAGGGAACAATAGGAATTATTTGAGTTTTCAAGCTCAAATATAATCTGGTGAAAAGAGGAGGAATGGGTAAACAAAGATAAGTTATAATTTATGGCCACAAAGAGCACTTTTATCCTATAACGCTCAACCTTTGAAAGTGCAAGACTAGTAAAAGGTTTTTTCCCATACAGGGCCACCTGGGTGAAAACCAGGAATCCTAACCGCTAGACCATATGGGAGCAGTTATTAAGTATAATGAGTCAAGGACTAAGAAAAAGTGGGACTAAAGATAATATATATATTTTATTTCATTTTGCCGCTTTGAGCTTGTCTACAAACATCTGGTGGTTGCCTCGTTAGCGCAGTAGGAAGCGTGTCAGTCTAATAATCTGAAGTTCGTGAGTTCGATCCTCACACGAGGCACTGTTCAGTGAGTTTTTGTCTTCCTCCATTCATGAAGGAAATCGGGTTTTTCTGCCGAAACGTTTTTAATATATGAGGAAAGTGTTGTTGATTTCCTTGTCATTTTTGAGTGAGTAGAAGAGATGGGAATGATTTGAGATTTAAATCCAAAATAGGATCTTGCCTAAAAAGAAACAATATTAAAGCAAAGTCCCAATCAGATTGGGTGAAATAGTCTGATGGTTTCTTATTTATTGGCAAAACTAGTTCATTAAAAAAAGGAAAATGAGCCAAACTGACAGGATAAAGGGGTTGTTGACTTGGAGTGAGAAGGGAACAATAGGAATTATTTGAGTTTTCAAGCTATAATATAATCTGTTGAAAAGAGGATGAATGGGTAAACAAAGATAAGTTAGAATTTATGGCCACAAAGAGCACTTTTATCCTATAACGCTCAACCTTTGAAAGTGCAAGACTAGTAAAAGGTTTTTTCCCATACCGGGCCACCTGGGTGAAAACCAGGAATCCTAACCGCTAGACCATATGGGAGCAGTTATTAAGTATAATGAGTCATGGACTAAGAAAAAGTGGGACTAAAGATAATATATATATTTTTTTTCATTTTGCCGCTTTGAGCTTGCCTGCAAACATCTGGTGGTTGCCTCGTTAGCGCAGTAGGAAGCGTGGCAGTCTCATAATCTGAAGGTCATGAGTTTGATTCTCACACGACGCACTGTTCAGTGAGTTTTTGTCTTCCTCCATTCATGTACGAAATCGGGTTTTTCTGCCGAAACATTTTTAATATATGAGGAAAGTGTTGTTGATTTCCTTGTCATTTTTGAGTGAGTAGAAGAGATGGGAATGATTTGAGATTTAAATCCAAAATAGGATCTTGCCTAAAAAGAAACAATATTAAAGCAAAGTCCCAATAAGATTGGGTGAAATAGTCTGATGGTTTCTTATTTATTGGCGAAACTAGTTCATTAAAAAAAGGAAAATGAGCCAAACTGACAGGATAAAGGGGTTGTTGACTTGGAGTGAGAAGGGAACAATAGGAATTATTTGAGTTTTCAAGCTCAAATATAATCTGGTGAAAAGAGGAGGAATGGGTAAACAAAGATAAGTTATAATTTATGGCCACAAAGAGCACTTTTATCCTATAACGCTCAACCTTTGAAAGTGCAAGACTAGTAAAAGGTTTTTTCCCATACAGGGCCACCTGGGTGAAAACCAGGAATCCTAACCGCTAGACCATATGGGAGCAGTTATTAAGTATAATGAGTCAAGGACTAAGAAAAAGTGGGACTAAAGATAATATATATATTTTATTTCATTTTGCCGCTTTGAGCTTGTCTACAAACATCTGGTGGTTGCCTCGTTAGCGCAGTAGGAAGCGTGTCAGTCTAATAATCTGAAGTTCGTGAGTTCGATCCTCACACGAGGCACTGTTCAGTGAGTTTTTGTCTTCCTCCATTCATGAAGGAAATCGGGTTTTTCTGCCGAAACGTTTTTAATATATGAGGAAAGTGTTGTTGATTTCCTTGTCATTTTTGAGTGAGTAGAAGAGATGGGAATGATTTGAGATTTAAATCCAAAATAGGATCTTGCCTAAAAAGAAACAATATTAAAGCAAAGTCCCAATCAGATTGGGTGAAATAGTCTGATGGTTTCTTATTTATTGGCAAAACTAGTTCATTAAAAAAAGGAAAATGAGCCAAACTGACAGGATAAAGGGGTTGTTGACTTGGAGTGAGAAGGGAACAATAGGAATTATTTGAGTTTTCAAGCTATAATATAATCTGTTGAAAAGAGGATGAATGGGTAAACAAAGATAAGTTAGAATTTATGGCCACAAAGAGCACTTTTATCCTATAACGCTCAACCTTTGAAAGTGCAAGACTAGTAAAAGGTTTTTTCCCATACCGGGCCACCTGGGTGAAAACCAGGAATCCTAACCGCTAGACCATATGGGAGCAGTTATTAAGTATAATGAGTCATGGACTAAGAAAAAGTGGGACTAAAGATAATATATATATTTTTTTTCATTTTGCCGCTTTGAGCTTGCCTGCAAACATCTGGTGGTTGCCTCGTTAGCGCAGTAGGAAGCGTGGCAGTCTCATAATCTGAAGGTCATGAGTTTGATTCTCACACGACGCACTGTTCAGTGAGTTTTTGTCTTCCTCCATTCATGTACGAAATCGGGTTTTTCTGCCGAAACATTTTTAATATATGAGGAAAGTGTTGTTGATTTCCTTGTCATTTTTGAGTGAGTAGAAGAGATGGGAATGATTTGAGATTTAAATCCAAAATAGGATCTTGCCTAAAAAGAAACAATATTAAAGCAAAGTCCCAATCAGATTGGGTGAAATAGTCTGATGGTTTCTTATTTATTGGCGAAACTAGTTCATTAAAAAAAGGAAAATGAGCCAAACTGACAGGATAAAGGGGTTGTTGACTTGGAGTGAGAAGGGAACAATAGGAATTATTTGAGTTTTCAAGCTCAAATATAATCTGGTGAAAAGAGGAGGAATGGGTAAACAAAGATAAGTTAGAATTTATGGCCACAAAGAGCACTTTTATCCTATAACGCTCAACCTTTGAAAGTGCAAGACTAGTAAAAGGTTTTTCACCATACCGGGAGTCGAACCCAGGCCCTCTGGGTGAAAACCAAGAATCCTAACCGCTAGACCATATGGGAGCAGTTATTAAGTGTAATGAGTCATGGACTAAGAAAAAGTGGGACTAAAGATAATATATATATTTTTTTTCATTTTGCCGCTTTGAGCTTGTCTACAAACATCTGGTGGTTGCCTCGTTAGCGCAGTAGGAACTGTGTCAGTCTCATAATCTGAAGGTCGTGAGTTCGATCCTCACACGAGGCACTGTTCAGTGAGTTTTTGTCTTCCTCCATTCATGCAGGAAATCGGGTTTTTCTGCCGAAACGTTTTTAATATATGAGGAAAGTGTTGTTGATTTCCTTGTCATTTTTGAGTGAGTAGAAGAGATGGGAATGATTTGAGATTTAAATCCAAAATAGGATCTTGCCTAAAAAGAAACAATATTAATGCAAAGTCCCAATCAGATTGGGTGAAATAGTCTGATGGTTTCTTATTTATTGGCGAAACTAGTTCATTAAAAAAAGGAAAATGAGCCAAACTGACAGGATAAAGGGGTTGTTGACTTGGAGTGAGAAGGGAACAATTGGAATTATTTGAGTTTTCAAGCTCAAATATAATCTGGTGAAAAGAGGAGGAATGGGTAAACAAAGATAAGTTAGAATTTATGGCCACAAAGAGCACTTTTATCCTATAACGCTCAACCTTTGAAAGTGCAAGACTAGTAAAAGGTTTTTTCCCAAACCGGGAGTCGAACCCGGGCCACCTGGGTGAAAACCAGGAATCCTAACCGCTAGACCATATGGGAGCAGTTATTAAGTATAATGAGTCATGGACTAAGAAAAAGTGGGAATAAAGAAAATGTATATATATTTTTTTCATTTTGCCGCTTTGAGCTTGTCTACAAACAACTGGTGGTTGCCTCGTTAGCGCAGTAGGAAGTGTGTCAGTCTCATAATCTGAAGGTTGTGAGTTCGATCCTCACACGAGGCACTGTTCAGTGAGTTTTTGTCTTCCTCCATTCATGCAGGAAATCGGGTTTTTCTGCCGAAACGTTTTTAATATATGAGGAAAGTGTTGTTGATTTCCTTGTCATTTTTGAGTGAGTAGAAGAGATGGGAATGATTTGAGCTTTAAATCCAAAATAGGATCTTGCCTAAAAAGAAACAATATTAAAGCAAAGTCCCAATCAGATTGGGTGAAATAGTCTGATGGTTTCTTATTTATTGGCGAAACTAGTTCATTAAAAAAAGGAAAATGAGCCAAACTGACAGGATAAAGGGGTTGTTGACTTGGAGTGAGAAGGGAACAATAGGAATTATTTGAGTTTTCAAGCTCAAATAGGATCTGGTGAAAAGAGGAGGAATGGGTAAACAAAGATAAGTTAGAATTTATGGCCACAAAGAGCACTTTTATCCTATAACGCTCAACCTTTGAAAGTGCAAGACTAGTAAAAGGTTCTTTTATACCGGGAGTCGAACCCAGGCCACCTGGGTGAAAACCAGGAATCCTAACCGCTAGACCATATGGGAGCAGTTATTAAGTATAATGAGTCATGGACTAAGAAAAAGTGGGAATAAAGAAAATGTATATATATTTTTTCATTTTGCCGCTTTGAGCTTGTCTACAAACATCTGGTGGTTGCCTCGTTAGCGCAGTAGGAAGCGTGTCAGTCTCATAATCTGAAGGTCGTGAGTTCGATCCTCACACAAGGCACTGTTCAGTGAGTTTTTGTCTTCCTCCATTCATGCAGGAAATCGGGTTTTTCTGCCGAAACGTTTTTAATATATGAGGAAAGTGTTGTTGATTTCCTTGTCATTTTTGAGTGAGTAGAAGAGATGGGAATGATTTGAGCTTTAAATCCAAAATAGGATCTTGCCTAAAAAGAAACAATATTAAAGCAAAGTCCCAATCAGATTGGGTGAAATAGTCTGATGGTTTCTTATTTATTGGCGAAACTAGTTCAATAAAAAAAGGAAAATTAGCCAAACTGACAGGATAAAGGGGTTGTTGACTTGGAGTGAGAAGGGAACAATAGGAATTATTTGAGTTTTCAAGCTCAAATAGGATCTGGTGAAAAGAGGAGGAATGGGTAAACAAAGATAAGTTAGAATTTATGGCCACAAAGAGCACTTTTATCCTATAACGCTCAACCTTTGAAAGTGCAAGACTAGTAAAAGGTTTTTTCCCATACCGGGCCACCTGGGTGAAAACCAGGAATCCTAACCGCTAGACCATATGGGAGCAGTTATTAAGTATAATGAGTCATGGACTAAGAAAAAGTGGGAATAAAGAAAATGTATATATATTTTTTCATTTTGCCGCTTTGAGCTTGTCTACAAACATCTGGTGGTTGCCTCGTTAGCGCAGTAGGAAGCGTGTCAGTCTCATAATCTGAAGGTCGTGAGGCACTGTTCAGTGAGTTTTTGTCTTCCTCCATTCATGCAGGAAATCGGGTTTTTCTGCCGAAACGTTTTTAATATATGAGGAAAGTGTTGTTGATTTCCTTGTCATTTTTGAGTGAGTAGAAGAGATGGGAATGATTTGAGCTTTAAATCCAAAATAGGATCTTGCCTAAAAAGAAACAATATTAAAGCAAAGTCCCAATCAGATTGGGTGAAATAGTCTGATGGTTTCTTATTTATTGGCGAAACTAGTTCAATAAAAAAAGGAAAATTAGCCTAACTGACAGGATAAAGGGGTTGTTGACTTGGAGTGAGAAGGGAACAATAGGAATTATTTGAGTTTTCAAGCTCAAATAGGATCTGGTGAAAAGAGGAGGAATGGGTAAACAAAGATAAGTTAGAATTTATGGCCACAAAGAGCACTTTTATCCTATAACGCTCAACCTTTGAAAGTGCAAGACTAGTAAACGGTTTTTTCCCAAACCGGGAGTCGAACCCGGGCCACCTGGGTGAAAACCAGGAATCCTAACCGCTAGACCATATGGGAGCAGTTATTAAGTATAATGAGTCATGGACTAAGAAAAAGTGGGAATAAAGAAAATGTATATATATTTTTTCATTTTGCCGCTTTGAGCTTGTCTACAAACACCTGGTGGTTGCCTCGTTAGCGCAGTAGGAAGTGTGTCAGTCTCATAATCTGAAGGTTGTGAGTTCGATCCTCACACGAGGCACTGTTCAGTGAGTTTTTGTCTTCCTCCATTCATGCAGGAAATCGGGTTTTTCTGCCGAAACGTTTTTAATATATGAGGAAAGTGTTGTTGATTTCCTTGTCATTTTTGAGTGAGTAGAAGAGATGGGAATGATTTGAGCTTTAAATCCAAAATAGGATCTTGCCTAAAAAGAAACAATATTAAAGCAAAGTCCCAATCAGATTGGGTGAAATAGTCTGATGGTTTCTTATTTATTGGCGAAACTAGTTCATTAAAAAAAGGAAAATGAGCCAAACTGACAGGATAAAGGGGTTGTTGACTTGGAGTGAGAAGGGAACAATAGGAATTATTTGAGTTTTCAAGCTCAAATAGGATCTGGTGAAAAGAGGAGGAATGGGTAAACAAAGATAAGTTAGAATTTATGGCCACAAAGAGCACTTTTGAACGCTCAACCTTTGAAAGTGCAAGACTAGTGAAAGGTTCTTTCCCATACCGGGAGACAAACCCAGGCCACCTGGGTGAAAACCAGTAATCTTAACCGCTAGACCATATGGGAGCAGTTATTAAGTATAATGAGTCATGGACTAAGAAAAAGTGGGAATAAAGAAAATGTATATATATTTTTTCATTTTGCCGCTTTGAGCTTGTCTACAAACATCTGGTGGTTGCCTCGTTAGCGCAGTAGGAAGCGTGTCAGTCTCATAATCTGAAGGTCATGAGTTCGATCCTCACACAAGGCACTGTTCAGTGAGTTTTTGTCTTCCTCCATTCATGCAGGAAATCGGGTTTTTCTGCCGAAACGTTTTTAATATATGAGGAAAGTGTTGTTGATTTCCTTGTCATTTTTGAGTGAGTAGAAGAGATGGGAATGATTTGAGCTTTAAATCCAAAATAGGATCTTGCCTAAAAAGAAACAATATTAAAGCAAAGTCCCAATCAGATTGGGTGAAATAGTCTGATGGTTTCTTATTTATTGGCGAAACTAGTTCATTAAAAAAAGGAAAATGAGCCAAACTGACAGGATAAAGGGGTTGTTGACTTGGAGTGAGAAGGGAACAATAGGAATTATTTGAGTTTTCAAGCTCAAATAGGATCTGGTGAAAAGAGGAGGAATGGGTAAACAAAGATAAGTTAGAATTTATGGCCACAAAGAGCACTTTTATCCTATAACGCTCAACCTTTGAAAGTGCAAGACTAGTAAAAGGTTCTTTTATACCGGGAGTCGAACCCAGGCCACCTGGGTGAAAACCAGGAATCCTAACCGCTAGACCATATGGGAGCAGTTATTAAGTATAATGAGTCATGGACTAAGAAAAAGTGGGAATAAAGAAAATGTATATATATTTTTTCATTTTGCCGCTTTGAGCTTGTCTACAAACATCTGGTGGTTGCCTCGTTAGCGCAGTAGGAAGCGTGTCAGTCTCATAATCTGAAGGTCGTGAGTTCGATCCTCACACAAGGCACTGTTCAGTGAGTTTTTGTCTTCCTCCATTCATGCAGGAAATCGGGTTTTTCTGCCGAAACGTTTTTAATATATGAGGAAAGTGTTGTTGATTTCCTTGTCATTTTTGAGTGAGTAGAAGAGATGGGAATGATTTGAGCTTTAAATCCAAAATAGGATCTTGCCTAAAAAGAAACAATATTAAAGCAAAGTCCCAATCAGATTGGGTGAAATAGTCTGATGGTTTCTTATTTATTGGCGAAACTAGTTCAATAAAAAAAGGAAAATTAGCCAAACTGACAGGATAAAGGGGTTGTTGACTTGGAGTGAGAAGGGAACAATAGGAATTATTTGAGTTTTCAAGCTCAAATAGGATCTGGTGAAAAGAGGAGGAATGGGTAAACAAAGATAAGTTAGAATTTATGGCCACAAAGAGCACTTTTATCCTATAACGCTCAACCTTTGAAAGTGCAAGACTAGTAAAAGGTTTTTTCCCATACCGGGCCACCTGGGTGAAAACCAGGAATCCTAACCGCTAGACCATATGGGAGCAGTTATTAAGTATAATGAGTCATGGACTAAGAAAAAGTGGGAATAAAGAAAATGTATATATATTTTTTCATTTTGCCGCTTTGAGCTTGTCTACAAACATCTGGTGGTTGCCTCGTTAGCGCAGTAGGAAGCGTGTCAGTCTCATAATCTGAAGGTCGTGAGGCACTGTTCAGTGAGTTTTTGTCTTCCTCCATTCATGCAGGAAATCGGGTTTTTCTGCCGAAACGTTTTTAATATATGAGGAAAGTGTTGTTGATTTCCTTGTCATTTTTGAGTGAGTAGAAGAGATGGGAATGATTTGAGCTTTAAATCCAAAATAGGATCTTGCCTAAAAAGAAACAATATTAAAGCAAAGTCCCAATCAGATTGGGTGAAATAGTCTGATGGTTTCTTATTTATTGGCGAAACTAGTTCAATAAAAAAAGGAAAATTAGCCTAACTGACAGGATAAAGGGGTTGTTGACTTGGAGTGAGAAGGGAACAATAGGAATTATTTGAGTTTTCAAGCTCAAATAGGATCTGGTGAAAAGAGGAGGAATGGGTAAACAAAGATAAGTTAGAATTTATGGCCACAAAGAGCACTTTTATCCTATAACGCTCAACCTTTGAAAGTGCAAGACTAGTAAACGGTTTTTTCCCAAACCGGGAGTCGAACCCGGGCCACCTGGGTGAAAACCAGGAATCCTAACCGCTAGACCATATGGGAGCAGTTATTAAGTATAATGAGTCATGGACTAAGAAAAAGTGGGAATAAAGAAAATGTATATATATTTTTTCATTTTGCCGCTTTGAGCTTGTCTACAAACACCTGGTGGTTGCCTCGTTAGCGCAGTAGGAAGTGTGTCAGTCTCATAATCTGAAGGTTGTGAGTTCGATCCTCACACGAGGCACTGTTCAGTGAGTTTTTGTCTTCCTCCATTCATGCAGGAAATCGGGTTTTTCTGCCGAAACGTTTTTAATATATGAGGAAAGTGTTGTTGATTTCCTTGTCATTTTTGAGTGAGTAGAAGAGATGGGAATGATTTGAGCTTTAAATCCAAAATAGGATCTTGCCTAAAAAGAAACAATATTAAAGCAAAGTCCCAATCAGATTGGGTGAAATAGTCTGATGGTTTCTTATTTATTGGCGAAACTAGTTCATTAAAAAAAGGAAAATGAGCCAAACTGACAGGATAAAGGGGTTGTTGACTTGGAGTGAGAAGGGAACAATAGGAATTATTTGAGTTTTCAAGCTCAAATAGGATCTGGTGAAAAGAGGAGGAATGGGTAAACAAAGATAAGTTAGAATTTATGGCCACAAAGAGCACTTTTGAACGCTCAACCTTTGAAAGTGCAAGACTAGTGAAAGGTTCTTTCCCATACCGGGAGACAAACCCAGGCCACCTGGGTGAAAACCAGTAATCTTAACCGCTAGACCATATGGGAGCAGTTATTAAGTATAATGAGTCATGGACTAAGAAAAAGTGGGAATAAAGAAAATGTATATATATTTTTTCATTTTGCCGCTTTGAGCTTGTCTACAAACATCTGGTGGTTGCCTCGTTAGCGCAGTAGGAAGCGTGTCAGTCTCATAATCTGAAGGTCATGAGTTCGATCCTCACACAAGGCACTGTTCAGTGAGTTTTTGTCTTCCTCCATTCATGCAGGAAATCGGGTTTTTCTGCCGAAACGTTTTTAATATATGAGGAAAGTGTTGTTGATTTCCTTGTCATTTTTGAGTGAGTAGAAGAGATGGGAATGATTTGAGCTTTAAATCCAAAATAGGATCTTGCCTAAAAAGAAACAATATTAAAGCAAAGTCCCAATCAGATTGGGTGAAATAGTCTGATGGTTTCTTATTTATTGGCGAAACTAGTTCATTAAAAAAAGGAAAATGAGCCAAACTGACAGGATAAAGGGGTTGTTGACTTGGAGTGAGAAGGGAACAATAGGAATTATTTGAGTTTTCAAGCTCAAATAGGATCTGGTGAAAAGAGGAGGAATGGGTAAACAAAGATAAGTTAGAATTTATGGCCACAAAGAGCACTTTTATCCTATAACGCTCAACCTTTGAAAGTGCAAGACTAGTAAAAGGTTCTTTTATACCGGGAGTCGAACCCAGGCCACCTGGGTGAAAACCAGGAATCCTAACCGCTAGACCATATGGGAGCAGTTATTAAGTATAATGAGTCATGGACTAAGAAAAAGTGGGAATAAAGAAAATGTATATATATTTTTTCATTTTGCCGCTTTGAGCTTGTCTACAAACATCTGGTGGTTGCCTCGTTAGCGCAGTAGGAAGCGTGTCAGTCTCATAATCTGAAGGTCGTGAGTTCGATCCTCACACAAGGCACTGTTCAGTGAGTTTTTGTCTTCCTCCATTCATGCAGGAAATCGGGTTTTTCTGCCGAAACGTTTTTAATATATGAGGAAAGTGTTGTTGATTTCCTTGTCATTTTTGAGTGAGTAGAAGAGATGGGAATGATTTGAGCTTTAAATCCAAAATAGGATCTTGCCTAAAAAGAAACAATATTAAAGCAAAGTCCCAATCAGATTGGGTGAAATAGTCTGATGGTTTCTTATTTATTGGCGAAACTAGTTCAATAAAAAAAGGAAAATTAGCCAAACTGACAGGATAAAGGGGTTGTTGACTTGGAGTGAGAAGGGAACAATAGGAATTATTTGAGTTTTCAAGCTCAAATAGGATCTGGTGAAAAGAGGAGGAATGGGTAAACAAAGATAAGTTAGAATTTATGGCCACAAAGAGCACTTTTGAACGCTCAACCTTTGAAAGTGCAAGACTAGTGAAAGGTTCTTTCCCATACCGGGAGACAAACCCAGGACACCTGGGTGAAAACCAGGAATCCTAACCGCTAGACCATATGGGAGCAGTTATTAAGTATAATGAGTCATGGACTAAGAAAAAGTGGGAATAAAGAAAATGTATATATATTTTTTCATTTTGCCGCTTTGAGCTTGTCTACAAACATCTGGTGGTTGCCTCGTTAGTGCAGTAGGAAGTGTGTCAGTCTCATAATCTGAAGGTTGTGAGTTCGATCCTCACACGAGGCACTGTTCAGTGAGTTTTTGTCTTCCTCCATTCATGCAGGAAATCGGGTTTTTCTGCCGAAACGTTTTTAATATATGAGGAAAGTGTTGTTGATTTCCTTGTCATTTTTGAGTGAGTAGAAGAGATGGGAATGATTTGAGCTTTAAATCCAAAATAGGATCTTGCCTAAAAAGAAACAATATTAAAGCAAAGTCCCAATCAGATTGGGTGAAATAGTCTGATGGTTTCTTATTTATTGGCGAAACTAGTTCATTAAAAAAAGGAAAATTAGCCAAACTGACAGGATAAAGGGGTTGTTGACTTGGAGTGAGAAGGGAACAATAGGAATTATTTGAGTTTTCAAGCTCAAATAGGATCTGGTGAAAAGAGGAGGAATGGGTAAACAAAGATAAGTTAGAATTTATGGCCACAAAGAGCACTTTTGAACGCTCAACCTTTGAAAGTGCAAGACTAGTGAAAGGTTCTTTCCCATACCAGGCGACAAACCCAGGCCACCTGGGTGAAAACCAGGAATCCTAACCGCTAGACCATATGGGAGCAGTTATTAAGTATAATGAGTCATGGACTAAGAAAAAGTGGGAATAAAGAAAATGTATATATATTTTTTCATTTTGCCGCTTTGAGCTTGTCTACAAACACCTGGTGGTTGCCTCGTTAGCGCAGTAGGAAGTGTGTCAGTCTCATAATCTGAAGGTTGTGAGTTCGATCCTCACACGAGGCACTGTTCAGTGAGTTTTTGTCTTCCTCCATTCATGCAGGAAATCGGGTTTTTCTGCCGAAACGTTTTTAATATATGAGGAAAGTGTTGTTGATTTCCTTGTCATTTTTGAGTGAGTAGAAGAGATGGGAATGATTTGAGCTTTAAATCCAAAATAGGATCTTGCCTAAAAAGAAACAATATTAAAGCAAAGTCCCAATCAGATTGGGTGAAATAGTCTGATGGTTTCTTATTTATTGGAGAAACTAGTTCATTAAAAAAAGGAAAATTAGCCAAACTGACAGGATAAAGGGGTTGTTGACTTGGAGTGAGAAGGGAACAATAGGAATTATTTGAGTTTTCAAGCTCAAATAGGATCTGGTGAAAAGAGGAGGAATGGGTAAACAAAGATAAGTTAGAATTTATGGCCACAAAGAGCACTTTTGAACACTCAACCTTTGAAAGTGCAAGACTAGTGAAAGGTTCTTTCCCATACCAGGAGACAAACCCAGGCCACCTGGGTGAAAACCAGGAATCCTTACCGCTAGACCATATGGGAGCAGTTATTAAGTATAATGAGTCATGGACTAAGAAAAAGTGGGAATAAAGAAAATGTATATATATATTTTCATTTTGCCGCTTTGAGCTTGTCTACAAACATCTGGTGGTTTCCTCGTTAGCGCAGTAGGAAGCGTGTCAGTCTCATAATCTGAAGGTCGTGAGTTTGATCCTCACACGAGGCACTGTTCAGTGAGTTTTTGTCTTCCTCCATTCATGCAGGAAATCGGGTTTTTCTGCTGAAACGTTTTTAATATATGAGGAAAGTGTTGTTGATTTCCTTGTCATTTTTGAGTGAGTAGAAGAAATGGGAATGATTTGAGCTTTAAATCCAAAATATGATCTTGCCTAAAAAGAAACAATATTAAAGCAAAGTCCCAATCAGATTGGGTGAAATAGTCTGATGGTTTCTTATTTATTGGCGAAACTAGTTCATTAAAAAAAGGAAAATTAGCCAAACTGACAGGATAAAGGGGTTGTTGACTTGGAGTGAGAAGGGAACAATAGGAATTATTTGAGTTTTCAAGCTCAAATAGGATCTGGTGAAAAGAGGAGGAATGGGTAAACAAAGATAAGTTAGAATTTATGGCCACAAAGAGCACTTTTGAACGCTCAACCTTTGAAAGTGCAAGACTAGTGAAAGGTTCTTTCCCATACCGGGAGACAAACCCAGGACACCTGGGTGAAAACCAGGAACCCTAACCACTAGACCATATGGGAGCAGTTATTAAGTATAATGAGTCATGGACTAAGAAAAAGTGGGAATAAAGAAAATGTATATATATTTTTTCATTTTGCCGCTTTGAGCTTGTCTACAAACATCTGGTGGTTGCCTCGTTAGTGCAGTAGGAAGTGTGTCAGTCTCATAATCTGAAGGTCGTGAGTTCGATCCTCACACGAGGCACTGTTCAGTGAGTTTTTGTCTTCCTCCATTCATGCAGGAAATCGGGTTTTTCTGCCGAAACGTTTTTAATATATGAGGAAAGTGTTGTTGATTTCCTTGTCATTTTTGAGTGAGTAGAAGAGATGGGAATGATTTGAGCTTTAAATCCAAAATAGGATCTTGCCTAAAAAGAAACAATATTAAAGCAAAGTCCCAATCAGATTGGGTGAAATAGTCTGATGGTTTCTTATTTATTGGCGAAACTAGTTCATTAAAAAAAGGAAAATTAGCCAAACTGACAGGATAAAGGGGTTGTTGACTTGGAGTGAGAAGGGAACAATAGGAATTATTTGAGTTTTCAAGCTCAAATAGGATCTGGTGAAAAGAGGAGGAATGGGTAAACAAAGATAAGTTAGAATTTATGGCCACAAAGAGCACTTTTGAACGCTCAACCTTTGAAAGTGCAAGACTAGTGAAAGGTTCTTTCCCATACCAGGCGACAAACCCAGGCCACCTGGGTGAAAACCAGGAATCCTAACCGCTAGACCATATGGGAGCAGTTATTAAGTATAATGAGTCATGGACTAAGAAAAAGTGGGAATAAAGAAAATGTATATATATTTTTTTCATTTTGCCGCTTTGAGCTTGTCTACAAACATCTGGTGGTTGCCTCGTTAGCGCAGTAGGAAGCGTGTCAGTCTCATAATCTGAAGGTTGTGAGTTCGATCCTCACACGAGGCACTGTTCAGTTTGTTTTTGTCTTCCTCCATTCATGCAGGAAATCGGGTTTTTCTGCCGAAACGTTTTTAATATATGAGAAAAGTGTTGTTGATTTCCTTGTCATTTTTGAGTGAGTAGAAGAGATGGGAATGATTTGAGCTTTAAATCCAAAATAGGATCTTGCCTAAAAAGAAACAATATTAAAGCAAAGTCCCAATCAGATTGGGTGAAATAGTCTGATGGTTTCTTATTTATTGGCGAAACTAGTTCATTAAAAAAAGGAAAATTAGCCAAACTGACAGGATAAAGGGGTTGTTGACTTGGAGTGAGAAGGGAACAATAGGAATTATTTGAGTTTTCAAGCTCAAATAGGATCTGGTGAAAAGAGGAGGAATGGGTAAACAAAGATAAGTTAGAATTTATGGCCACAAAGAGCACTTTTGAACGCTCAACCTTTGAAAGTGCAAGACTAGTGAAAGGTTCTTTCCCATACAGGGAGACAAACCCAGGCCACCTGGGTGAAAACCAGGAATCCTAACCGCTAAACCATATGGGAGCAGTTATTAAGTATAATGAGTCATGGACTAAGAAAAAGTGGGAATAAAGAAAATGTATATATATTTTTTCATTTTGCCGCTTTGAGCTTGTCTACAAACATCTGGTGGTTGCCTTGTTAGCGCAGTAGGAAGCGTGTCAGTTTCATAGTCTGAAGGTCGTGAGTTTGATCCTCACACGAGGCACTGTTCAGTGAGTTTTTGTCTTCCTCCATTCATGCAGGAAATCGGGTTTTTCTGCCGAAACGTTTTTAATATATGAGGAAAGTGTTGTTGATTTCCTTGTCATTTTTGAGTGAGTAGAAGAGATGGGAATGATTTGAGCTTTAAATCCAAAATAGGATCTTGCCTAAAAAGAAACAATATTAAAGCAAAGTCCCAATCAGATTGGGTGAAATAGTCTGATGGTTTCTTATTTATTGGCGAAACTAGTTCATTAAAAAAAGGAAAATTAGCCAAACTGACAGGATAAAGGGGTTGTTGACTTGGAGTGAGAAGGGAACAATAGGAATTATTTGAGTTTTCAAGCTCAAATAGGATCTGGTGAAAAGAGGAGGAATGTGTAAACAAAGATAAGTTAGAATTTATGGCCACAAAGAGCGCTTTTATCCTATAACGCTCAACCTTTGAAAGTGCAAGACTAGAAAAATGTATTTTCCCATACCGGGAGTCGAACCCGGGCAACTTGGGTGAAAACCAGAAATCCCAACCGCTAGACCATATGGGAGCTGTTATTAAGTATAATGAGTCATGGACTAAGAAAAAGTGGGAATAAAGAAAATGTATATATATTTTTTCATTTTGCCGCTTTGAGCTTGTCTACAAACATCTGGTGGTTGCCTCGTTAGCGCAGTAGGAAGCGTGTCAGTCTAATAATCTGAAGGTCGTGAGTTTGATCCTCACACGAGGCACTGTTCAGTGAGTTTTTGTCTTCCTCCATTCATGCAGGAAATCGGGTTTTTCTGCCGAAACGTTTTTAATATATGAGGAAGATGTTGTTGATTTCCTTGTCATTTTTGAGTGAGTAGAAGAGATGGGAATGATTTGAGCTTTAAATCCAAAATAGGATCTTGCCTAAAAAGAAACAATATTAAAGCAAAGTCCCAATCAGATTGGGTGAAATAGTCTGATGGTTTCTTATTTATTGGCGAAACTAGTTCAATAAAAAAAGGAAAATTAGCCAAACTGACAGGATAAAGGGGTTGTTGACTTGGAGTGAGAAGGGAACAATAGTAATTATTGGAGTTTTCAAGCTCAAATAGGATCTGGTGAAAAGAGGAGGAATGGGTAAACAAAGATAAGTTAGAATTTATGGCCACAAAGAGCACTTTTATCCTATAACGCTCAACCTTTGAAAGTGCAAGACTAGTAAAAGTTTATTTCCCATACCGGGAGTCGAACCCGGGCCACCTAGGTGAAAACCTGAAATCCTAACCGCTAGACCATATGGGAGCTATTATTAAGTATAATGAGTCATGGACTAAGAAAAAGTGGGAATAAAGAAAATGTATATATATTTTTTCATTTTGCCGCTTTGAGCTTGTCTACAAACATCTAGTGGTTGCCTCGTTAGTGCAGTAGGAAGCGTGTCAGTCTAATAATCTGAAGGTCGTGAGTTTGATCCTCACACGAGGCACTGTTCAGTGAGTTTTTGTCTTCCTCCATTCATGCAGGAAATCGGGTTTTTCTGCCGAAACGTTTTTAATATATGAGGAAAGTGTTGTTGATTTCCTTGTCATTTTTGAGTGAGTAGAAGAGATGGGAATGATTTGAGCTTTAAATCCAAAATAGGACCTTGCCTAAAAAGAAACAATATTAAAGCAAAGTCTCAATCAAATTGGGTGAAATAGTCTGATGGGTTCTTATTTATTGGCGAAACTAGTTCATTAAAAAAAGGAAAATTAGCCAAACTGACAGGATAAAGGGGTTGTTGACTTGGAGTGAGAAGGGAACAATAGGAATTATTTGAGTTTTCAAGCTCAAATAGGATCTGGTGAAAAGAGGAGGAATGGGTAAACAAAGATAAGTTAGAATTTATGGCCACAAAGAGCACTTTTGAACACTCAACCTTTGAAAGTGCAAGACTAGTGAAAGGTTCTTTCCCATACCAGGAGACAAACCCAGGCCACCTGGGTGAAAACCAGGAATCCTAACCGCTAGACCATATGGGAGCAGTTATTAAGTATAATGAGTCATGGACTAAGAAAAAGTGGGAATAAAGAAAATGTATATATATTTTTTCATTTTGCCGCTTTGAGCTTGTCTACAAACATCTGGTAGTTGTCTCGTTAGCGCAGTAGGAAGCGTGTCAGTCTAATAATCTGAAGGTCGTGAGTTCGATCCTCACACGAGGCACTGTTCAGTGAGTTTTTGTCTTCCTCCATTCATGCAGGAAATCGGGTTTTTCTGCCGAAACGTTTTTAATATATGAGGAAAGTGTTGTTGATTTCCTTGTCATTTTTGAGTGAGTAGAAGAGATGGGAATGATTTGAGCTTTAAATCCAAAATAGGATCTTGCCTAAAAAGAAACAATATTAAAGCAAAGTCCCAATCAGATTGGGTGAAATAGTCTGATGGTTTCTTATTTATTGGCGAAACTAGTTCATTAAAAAAAGGAAAATTAGCCAAACTGACAGGATAAAGGGGTTGTTGACTTGGAGTGAGAAGGGAACAATAGGAATTATTTGAGTTTTCAAGCTCAAATAGGATCTGGTGAAAAGAGGAGGAATGGGTAAACAAAGATAAGTTAGAATTTATGGCCACAAAGAGCACTTTTATCCTATAACGCTCAACCTTTGAAAGTGCAAGACTAGTAAAAGGTTCTTTCCCATACCGGGAGTCGAAACCGGGCCACCTGGGTGAAAACCAGGAATCCTAACCGCTAGACCATATGGGAGCAGTTATTAAGTATAATGAGTCATGGACTAAGAAAAAGTGGGAATAAAGAAAATGTATATATATTTTTTCATTTTGCCGCTTTGAGCTTGTCTACAAACATCTGGTGGTTGACTCGTTAGCGCAGTAGGAAGCGTGTCAGTCTAATAATCTGAAGGTCGTGAGTTCGATCCTCACACGAGGCACTGTTCAGTGAGTTTTTGTCTTCCTCCATTCATGCAGGAAATCGGGTTTTTCTGCCGAAACGTTTTTAATATATGAGGAAAGTGTTGTTGATTTCCTTGTCATTTTTGAGTGAGTAGAAGAGATGGGAATGATTTGAGCTTTAAATCCAAAATAGGATCTTGCCTAAAAAGAAACAATATTAAAGCAAAGTCCCAATCAGATTGGGTGAAATAGTCTGATGGTTTCTTATTTATTGGCGAAACTAGTTCATTAAAAAAAGGAAAATTAGCCAAACTGACAGGATAAAGGGGTTGTTGACTTGGAGTGAGAAGGGAACAATAGGAATTATTTGAGTTTTCAAGCTCAAATAGGATCTGGTGAAAAGAGGAGGAATGGGTAAACAAAGATAAGTTAGAATTTATGGCCACAAAGAGCACTTTTGAACACTCAACCTTTGAAAGTGCAAGACTAGTGAAAGGTTCTTTCCCATACCAGGAGACAAACCCAGGCCACCTGGGTGAAAACCAGGAATCCTAACCGCTAGACCATATGGGAGCAGTTATTAAGTATAATGAGTCATGGACTAAGAAAAAGTGGGAATAAAGAAAATGTATATATATTTTTTCATTTTGCCGCTTTGAGCTTGTCTACAAACATCTGGTAGTTGTCTCGTTAGCGCAGTAGGAAGCGTGTCAGTCTAATAATCTGAAGGTCGTGAGTTCGATCCTCACACGAGGCACTGTTCAGTGAGTTTTTGTCTTCCTCCATTCATGCAGGAAATCGGGTTTTTCTGCCGAAACGTTTTTAATATATGAGGAAAGTGTTGTTGATTTCCTTGTCATTTTTGAGTGAGTAGAAGAGATGGGAATGATTTGAGCTTTAAATCCAAAATAGGATCTTGCCTAAAAAGAAACAATATTAAAGCAAAGTCCCAATCAGATTGGGTGAAATAGTCTGATGGTTTCTTATTTATTGGCGAAACTAGTTCATTAAAAAAAGGAAAATTAGCCAAACTGACAGGATAAAGGGGTTGTTGACTTGGAGTGAGAAGGGAACAATAGGAATTATTTGAGTTTTCAAGCTCAAATAGGATCTGGTGAAAAGAGGAGGAATGGGTAAACAAAGATAAGTTAGAATTTATGGCCACAAAGAGCACTTTTATCCTATAACGCTCAACCTTTGAAAGTGCAAGACTAGTAAAAGGTTCTTTCCCATACCGGGAGTCGAAACCGGGCCACCTGGGTGAAAACCAGGAATCCTAACCGCTAGACCATATGGGAGCAGTTATTAAGTATAATGAGTCATGGACTAAGAAAAAGTGGGAATAAAGAAAATGTATATATATTTTTTCATTTTGCCGCTTTGAGCTTGTCTACAAACATCTGGTGGTTGACTCGTTAGCGCAGTAGGAAGCGTGTCAGTCTAATAATCTGAAGGTCGTGAGTTCGATCCTCACACGAGGCACTGTTCAGTGAGTTTTTGTCTTCCTCCATTCATGCAGGAAATCGGGTTTTTCTGCCGAAACGTTTTTAATATATGAGGAAAGTGTTGTTGATTTCCTTGTCATTTTTGAGTGAGTAGAAGAGATGGGAATGATTTGAGCTTTAAATCCAAAATAGGATCTTGCCTAAAAAGAAACAATATTAAAGCAAAGTCCCAATCAGATTGGGTGAAATAGTCTGATGGTTTCTTATTTATTGGCGAAACTAGTTCATTAAAAAAAGGAAAATTAGCCAAACTGACAGGATAAAGGGGTTGTTGACTTGGAGTGAGAAGGGAACAATAGGAATTATTTGAGTTTTCAAGCTCAAATAGGATCTGGTGAAAAGAGGAGGAATGGGTAAACAAAGATAAGTTAGAATTTATGGCCACAAAGAGCACTTTTGAACGCTCAACCTTTGAAAGTGCAAGACTAGTGAAAGGTTCTTTCCCATACCAGGAGACAAACCCAGACCACCTGGGTGAAAACCAGGAATCCTAACCGCTAGACCATATGGGAGCTGTTATTAAGTATAATGAGTCATGGACTAAGAAAAAGTGGGAATAAAGAAAAGGTATATATATTTTTTCATTTTGCCGCTTTGAGCTTGTCTACAAACACCTGGTGGTTGCCTCGTTAGCGCAGTAGGAAGCGTGTCAGTCTCATAATCTGAAGGTCGTGAGTTCGATCCTCACACGAGGCACTGTTCAGTGAGTTTTTGTCTTCCTCCATTCATGCAGGAAATCGGGTTTTTCTGCCGAAACGTTTTTAATATATGAGGAAAGTGTTGTTGATTTCCTTGTCATTTTTGAGTGAGTAGAAGAGATGGGAATGATTTGAGCTTTAAATCCAAAATAGGATCTTGCCTAAAAAGAAACAATATTAAAGCAAAGTCCCAATCAGATTGGGTGAAATAGTCTGATGGTTTCTTATTTATTGGCGAAACTAGTTCAATAAAAAAAGGAAAATTAGCCAAACTGACAGGATAAAGGGGTTGTTGACTTGGAGTGAGAAGGGAGCAATAGGAATTATTTGAGTTTTCAAGCTCAAATAGGATCTGGTGAAAAGAGGAGGAATGGGTAAACAAAGATAAGTTAGAATTTATGGCCACAAAGAGCGCTTTTATCCTATAACGCTCAACCTTTGAAAGTGCAAGACTAGAAAAAGGTTTTTTCCCATACCAGGAGACAAACCCAGGCCACCTGGGTGAAAACCAGGAATCCTAACCGCTAGACCATATGGGAGCAGTTATTAAGTATAATGAGTCATGGACTAAGAAAAAGTGGGAATAAAGAAAATGTATATATATTTTTTCATTTTGCCGCTTTGAGCTTGTCTACAAACATCTGGTAGTTGTCTCGTTAGCGCAGTAGGAAGCGTGTCAGTCTAATAATCTGAAGCTCGTGAGTACGATCCTCACACGAGGCACTGTTCAGTGAGTTTTTGTCTTCCTCCATTCATGCAGGAAATCGGGTTTTTCTGCCGAAACGTTTTTAATATATGAGGAAAGTGTTGTTGATTTCCTTGTCATTTTTGAGTGAGTAGAAGAGATGGGAATGATTTGAGATTTAAATCCAAAATAGGATCTTGCCTAAAAAGAAACAATATTAAAGCAAAGTCCCAATCAGATTGGGTGAAATAGTCTGATGGTTTCTTATTTATTGGTGAAACTAGTTCATTAAAAAAAGGAAAATGAGCCAAACTGACAGGATAAAGGGGTTGTTGACTTGGAGTGAGAAGGGAACAATAGGAATTATTTGAGTTTTCAAGCTCAAATATAATCTGGTGAAAAGAGGAGGAATGGGTAAACAAAGATAAGTTAGAATTTATGGCCACAAAGAGCACTTTTATCCTATAACGCTCAACCTTTGAAAGTGCAAGACTAGTAAAAGCTTTTTCCCATACCGGGAGTCGAACCTGGGCCACCTGCGTGAAAACCAGGAATCCTAACCGCTAGACCATATGGGAGCAGTTATTAAGTATAATGAGTCATGGACTAAGAAAAAGTGGGACTAAAGATAATATATATATTTTTTTTCATTTTGCCGCTTTGAGCTTGTCTACAAACATCTGATGGTTGCCTCGTTAGCGCAGTAGGAAGCGTGTCAGTCTCATAATCTGAAGGTCGTGAGTTCGATCCTCACACGAGGCACTGTTCAGTGAGTTTTTGTCTTCCTCCATTCATGCAGGAAATCGGGTTTTTCTGCCGAAACGTTTTTAATATATGAGGAAAGTGTTGTTGATTTCCTTGTCATTTTTGAGTGAGTAGAAGAGATGGCAATGATTTTAAATTTAAATCCAAAATAGGATCTTGCCTAAAAAGAAACTATATTAAAGCAAAGTCCCAATCAGATTGGGTGAAATAGTCTGATGGTTTCTTATTTATTGGCGAAACTAGTTCATTAAAAAAAGGAAAATGAGCCAAACTGACAGGATAAAGGGGTTGTTGACTTGGAGTGAGAAGGGAACAATAGGAATTATTTGAGTTTTCAAGCTCAAATATAATCTGGTGAAAAGAGGAGGAATTGGTAAACAAAGATAAGTTAGAATTTATGGCCACAAAGAGCACTTTTATCCTATAACGCTCAACCTTTGAAAGTGCAAGACTAGTAAAAGGTTTTTTCCCATACTGGGCCACCTGGGTAAAAACCAGGAATCCTAACCGCTAGACCATATGGAAGCAGTTATTAAGTATAATGAGTCATGGACTAAGAAAAAGTGGGACTAAAGATAATATATATATTTTTTTTTCATTTTGTCGCTTTGAGCTTGTCTACAAACATCTGGTGGTTGCCTCGTTAGCGCAGTAGGAAGCGTGTCAGTCTCATAATCTGAAGGTCGTGAGTGCGATCCTCACTCGAGGCACTGTTCAGTGAGTTTTTGTCTTCCTCCATTCATGCACGAAATCGGGTTTTTCTGCCGAAACGTTTTTAATATATGAGGAAAGTGTTGTTGATTTCCTTGTCATTTTTGAGTGAGTAGAAGAGATGGGAATGATTTGAGATTTAAATCCAAAATAGGATCTTGCCTAAAAAGAAACAATATTAAAGCAAAGTCCCAATCAGATTGGGTGAAATAGTCTGATGGTTTCTTATTTATTGGCGAAACTAGTTCATTAAAAAAAGGAAAATGAGCCAAACTGACAGGATAAAGGGGTTGTTGACTTGGAGTGAGAAGGGAACAATAGGAATTATTTGACTTTTCAAGCTCAAATATAATCTGGTGAAAAGAGGAGGAATGGGTAAACAAAGATAAGTTAGAATTTATGGCCACAAAGAGCACTTTTATCCTATAACGCTCAACCTTTGAAAGTGCAAGACTAGTAAAAGGTTTTTTCCCATACCGGGAGTCGAACCCGGGCCACCTGGGTAAAAACCAGGAATTCTAACCGCTAGCCCATATGTGAGAAGTTATTAAGTATAATGAGTCATGGACTAAGAAAAAGTGGGACTAAAGATAATATATATATTTTTTTTCATTTTGCCACTTTGAGCTTGTCTACAAACATCTGGTGGTTGCCTCGTTAGCGCAGTAGGAAGCGTGTCAGTCTCATAATCTGAAGGTCGTGAGTGCGATCCTCACACGAGGCACTGTTCAGTGAGTTTTTGTCTTCCTCCATTCATGCACGAAATCGGGTTTTTCTGCCGAAACGTTTTTATTATATGAGGAAAGTGTTGTTGATTTCCTTGTCATTTTTGAGTGAGTAGAAGAGATGGGAATGATTTGAGATTTAAATCCAAAATAGGATCTTGCCTAAAAAGAAACAATATTAAAGCAAAGTCCCAATCAGATTGGGTGAAATAGTCTGATGGTTTCTTATTTATTGGCGAAACTAGTTCATTAAAAAAAGGAAAATGAGCCAAACTGACAGGATAAAGGGGTTGTTGACTTGGAGTGAGAAGGGAACAATAGGAATTATTTGACTTTTCAAGCTCAAATATAATCTGGTGAAAAGAGGACGAATGGGTAAACAAAGATAAGTTAGAATTTATGGCCACAAAGAGCACTTTTATCCTATAACGCTCAACCTTTGAAAGTGCAAGACTAGTAAAAGGTTTTTTTCCCATACCGGGCCACCTGGGTAAAAACCAGGAATCCTAACCGCTAGACCATATGGAAGCAGTTATTAAGTATAATGAGTAATGGACTAAGAAAAAGTGGGACTAAAGATAATATATATATCTTTTTTCATTTTGCCGCTTTGAGCTTGTCTACAAACATCTGGTGGTTGCCTCGTTAGCACAGTAGGAAGCGTGTCAGTCTCATAATCTGAAGGTCGTGAGTTCGATCCTCACACGAGGCACTGTTCAGTGAGTTTTTGTCTTCCTCCATTCATGCACGAAATCGGGTTTTTCTGCCGAAACGTTTTTAATATATGAGGAAAGTGTTGTTGATTTCCTTGTCATTTTTGAGTGAGTAGAAGAGATGGGAATGATTTGAGATTTAAATCCAAAATAGGATCTTGCCTAAAAATAAACAATATTAAAGCAAAGTCCCAATCAGATTGGGTGAAATAGTCTGATGGTTTCTTATTTATTGGCGAAACTAGTTCATTAAAAAAAGGAAAATGAGTAAAAAAAACTGACAGGATAAAGGGGTTGTTGACTTGGAGTGAGAAGGGAACAATAGGAATTATTTGAGTTTTCAAGCTCAAATATAATCTGGTGAAAAGAGGAGGAATGGGTAAACAAAGATAAGTTAGAATTTATGGCCACAAAGAGCACTTTTATCCTATAACGCTCAACCTTTGAAAGTGCAAGACTAGTAAAAGGTTTTTTCCCATACCGGGAGTCGAACCCGGGCCACCTGGGTAAAAACCAGGAATTCTAACCGCTAGCCCATATGTGAGAAGTTATTAAGTATAATGAGTCATGGACTAAGAAAAAGTGGGACTAAAGATAATATATATATTTTTTTTCATTTTGCCACTTTGAGCTTGTCTACAAACATCTGGTGGTTGCCTCGTTAGCGCAGTAGGAAGCGTGTCAGTCTCATAATCTGAAGGTCGTGAGTGCGATCCTCACACGAGGCACTGTTCAGTGAGTTTTTGTCTTCCTCCATTCATGCACGAAATCGGGTTTTTCTGCCGAAACGTTTTTATTATATGAGGAAAGTGTTGTTGATTTCCTTGTCGTTTTTGAGTGAGTAGAAGAGATGGGAATGATTTGAGATTTAAATCCAAAATAGGATCTTGCCTAAAAAGAAACAATATTAAAGCAAAGTCCCAATCAGATTGGGTGAAATAGTCTGATGGTTTCTTATTTATTGGCGAAACTAGTTCATTAAAAAAAGGAAAATGAGCCAAACTGACAGGATAAAGGGGTTGTTGACTTGGAGTGAGAAGGGAACAATAGGAATTATTTGACTTTTCAAGCTCAAATATAATCTGGTGAAAAGAGGAGGAATGGGTAAACAAAGATAAGTTAGAATTTATGGCCACAAAGAGCACTTTTATCCTATAACGCTCAACCTTTGAAAGTGCAAGACTAGTAAAAGGTTTTTTCCCATACCGGGAGTCAAACCCGGGCCACCTGGGTAAAAACCAGGAATCCTAACCGCTAGCCCATATGTGAGAAGTTATTAAGTATAATGAGTCATGGACTAAGAAAAAGTGGGACTAAAGATAATATATATATCTTTTTTCATTTTGCCGCTTTGAGCTTGTCTACAAACATCTGGTGGTTGCCTTGTTAGCGCAGTAGGAAGCATGTCAGTCTCATAATCTGAAGGTCATGAGTTCGATCCTCACACGAGGCACTGTTCAGTGAGTTTTTGTCTTCCTCCATTCATGCAGGAAATCGGGTTTTTCTGCCGAAACGTTTTTAATATATGAGGAAAGTGTTGTTGATTTCCTTGTCATTTTTGAGTGAGTAGAAGAGATGGCAATGATTTTAAATTTAAATCCAAAATAGGATCTTGCCTAAAAAGAAACAATATTAAAGCAAAGTCCCAATCAGATTGGGTGAAATAGTCTGATGGTTTCTTATTTATTGGCGAAACTAGTTCATTAAAAAAAGGAAAATGAGCCAAACTGACAGGATAAAGGGGTTGTTGACTTGGAGTGAGAAGGGAACAATAGGAATTATTTGAGTTTTCAAGCTCAAATATAATCTGGTGAAAAGAGGACGAATGGGTAAACAAAGATAAGTTAGAATTTATGGCCACAAAGAGCACTTTTATCCTATAACGCTCAACCTTTGAAAGTGCAAGACTAGTAAAAGGTTTTTTTCCCATACCGGGCCACCTGGGTAAAAACCAGGAATCCTAACCGCTAGACCATATGGAAGCAGTTATTAAGTATAATGAGTAATGGACTAAGAAAAAGTGGGACTAAAGATAATATATATATCTTTTTTCATTTTGCCGCTTTGAGCTTGTCTACAAACATCTGGTGGTTGCCTCGTTAGCGCAGTAGGAAGCGTGTCAGTCTCATAATCTGAAGGTCATGAGTTCGATCCTCACACGAGGCACTGTTCAGTGAGTTTTTGTCTTCCTCCATTCATGCAGGAAATCGGGTTTTTCTGCCGAAACGTTTTTAATATATGAGGAAAGTGTTGTTGATTTCCTTGTCATTTTTGAGTGAGTAGAAGAGATGGCAATGATTTTAAATTTAAATCCAAAATAGGATCTTGCCTAAAAAGAAACAATATTAAAGCAAAGTCCCAATCAGATTGGGTGAAATAGTCTGATGGTTTCTTATTTATTGGCGAAACTAGTTCATTAAAAAAAGGAAAATGAGCCAAACTGACAGGATAAAGGGGTTGTTGACTTGGAGTGAGAAGGGAACAATAGGAATTATTTGAGTTTTCAAGCTCAAATATAATCTGGTGAAAAGAGGAGGAATGGGTAAACAAAGATAAGTTAGAATTTATGGCCACAAAGAGCACTTTTATCCTATAACGCTCAACCTTTGAAAGTGCAAGACTAGTAAAAGGTTTTTTTCCCATACCGGGCCACCTGGGTAAAAACCAGGAATCCTAACCGCTAGACCATATGGAAGCAGTTATTAAGTATAATGAGTAATGGACTAAGAAAAAGTGGGACTAAAGATAATATATATATATCTTTTTTCATTTTGCCGCTTTGAGCTTGTCTACAAACATCTGGTGGTTGCCTCGTTAGCGCAGTAGGAAGCGTGTCAGTCTCATAATCTGAAGGTCGTGAGTTCGATCCTCACACGAGGCACTGTTCAGTGAGTTTTTGTCTTCCTCCATTCATGCACGAAATCGGGTTTTTCTGCCGAAACGTTTTTAATATATGAGGAAAGTGTTGTTGATTTCCTTGTCATTTTTGAGTGAGTAGAAGAGATGGGAATGATTTGAGATTTAAATCCAAAATAGGATCTTGCCTAAAAAGAAACAATATTAAAGCAAAGTCCCAATCAGATTGGGTGAAATAGTCTGATGGTTTCTTATTTATTGGCGAAACTAGTTCATTAAAAAAAGGAAAATGAGTAAAAAAAACTGACAGGATAAAGGGGTTGTTGACTTGGAGTGAGAAGGGAACAATAGGAATTATTTGAGTTTTCAAGCTCAAATATAATCTGGTGAAAAGAGGAGGAATGGGTAAACAAAGATAAGTTAGAATTTATGGCCACAAAGAGCACTTTTATCCTATAACGCTCAACCTTTGAAAGTGCAAGACTAGTAAAAGGTTTTTTCCCATACCGGGAGTCGAACCCGGGCCACCTGGGTAAAAACCAGGAATTCTAACCGCTAGCCCATATGTGAGAAGTTATTAAGTATAATGAGTCATGGACTAAGAAAAAGTGGGACTAAAGATAATATATATATTTTTTTTCATTTTGCCACTTTGAGCTTGTCTACAAACATCTGGTGGTTGCCTCGTTAGCGCAGTAGGAAGCGTGTCAGTCTCATAATCTGAAGGTCGTGAGTGCGATCCTCACACGAGGCACTGTTCAGTGAGTTTTTGTCTTCCTCCATTCATGCACGAAATCGGGTTTTTCTGCCGAAACGTTTTTATTATATGAGGAAAGTGTTGTTGATTTCCTTGTCATTTTTGAGTGAGTAGAAGAGATGGGAATGATTTGAGATTTAAATCCAAAATAGGATCTTGCCTAAAAAGAAACAATATTAAAGCAAAGTCCCAATCAGATTGGGTGAAATAGTCTGATGGTTTCTTATTTATTGGCGAAACTAGTTCATTAAAAAAAGGAAAATGAGCCAAACTGACAGGATAAAGGGGTTGTTGACTTGGAGTGAGAAGGGAACAATAGGAATTATTTGAGTTTTCAAGCTCAAATATAATCTGGTGAAAAGAGGAGGAATGGGTAAACAAAGATAAGTTAGAATTTATGGCCACAAAGAGCACTTTTATCCTATAACGCTCAACCTTTGAAAGTGCAAGACTAGTAAAAGGTTTTTTCCCATACCGGGAGTCTAACCCGGGCCACCTGGGTAAAAACCAGGAATCCTAACCGCTAGCCCATATGTGAGAAGTTATTAAGTATAATGAGTCATGGACTAAGAAAAAGTGGGACTAAAGATAATATATATATCTTTTTTCATTTTGCCGCTTTGAGCTTGTCTACAAACATCTGGTGGTTGCCTCGTTAGCGCAGTAGGAAGCATGTCAGTCTCATAATCTGAAGGTCATGAGTTCGATCCTCACACGAGGCACTGTTCAGTGAGTTTTTGTCTTCCTCCATTCATGCAGGAAATCGGGTTTTTCTGCCGAAACGTTTTTAATATATGAGGAAAGTGTTGTTGATTTCCTTGTCATTTTTGAGTGAGTAGAAGAGATGGCAATGATTTTAAATTTAAATCCAAAATAGGATCTTGCCTAAAAAGAAACAATATTAAAGCAAAGTCCCAATCAGATTGGGTGAAATAGTCTGATGGTTTCTTATTTATTGGCGAAACTAGTTCATTAAAAAAAGGAAAATGAGCCAAACTGACAGGATAAAGGGGTTGTTGACTTGGAGTGAGAAGGGAACAATAGGAATTATTTGAGTTTTCAAGCTCAAATATAATCTGGTGAAAAGAGGAGGAATGGGTAAACAAAGATAAGTTAGAATTTATGGCCACAAAGAGCACTTTTATCCTATAACGCTCAACCTTTGAAAGTGCAAGACTAGTAAAAGGTTTTTTCCCATACCGGGAGTCGAACCCGGGCCACCTGGGTAAAAACCAGGAATTCTAACCGCTAGCCCATATGTGAGAAGTTATTAAGTATAATGAGTCATGGACTAAGAAAAAGTGGGACTAAAGATAATATATATATTTTTTTTCATTTTGCCACTTTGAGCTTGTCTACAAACATCTGGTGGTTGCCTCGTTAGCGCAGTAGGAAGCGTGTCAGTCTCATAATCTGAAGGTCGTGAGTGCGATCCTCACACGAGGCACTGTTCAGTGAGTTTTTGTCTTCCTCCATTCATGCACGAAATCGGGTTTTTCTGCCGAAACGTTTTTATTATATGAGGAAAGTGTTGTTGATTTCCTTGTCATTTTTGAGTGAGTAGAAGAGATGGGAATGATTTGAGATTTAAATCCAAAATAGGATCTTGCCTAAAAAGAAACAATATTAAAGCAAAGTCCCAATCAGATTGGGTGAAATAGTCTGATGGTTTCTTATTTATTGGCGAAACTAGTTCATTAAAAAAAGGAAAATGAGTAAAAAAAACTGACAGGATAAAGGGGTTGTTGACTTGGAGTGAGAAGGGAACAATAGGAATTATTTGAGTTTTCAAGCTCAAATATAATCTGGTGAAAAGAGGAGGAATGGGTAAACAAAGATAAGTTAGAATTTATGGCCACAAAGAGCACTTTTATCCTATAACGCTCAACCTTTGAAAGTGCAAGACTAGTAAAAGTTTTTTTCCCATACCGGGAGTCGAACCCAGGCCACCTGGGTAAAAACCAGGAATCCTAACCGCTAGCCCATATGTGAGAAGTTATTAAGTATAATGAGTCATGGACTAAGAAAAAGTGGGACTAAAGATAATATACATATTTTTTTTCATTTTGCTGCTTTGAGCTTGTCTACAAACATCTGGTGGTTGCCTCGTTAGCACAGTAGGAAGCGTGTCAGTCTCATAATCTGAAGGTCGTGAGTTCGATCCTCACACAAGGCACTGTTCAGTGAGTTTTCGTCTTCCTCCATTCATGCACGAAATCTGGTTTTTCTGCCGAAACGTTTTTAATATATGAGGAAAGTGTTGTTGATTTCCTTGTCATTTTTGAGTGAGTAGAAGAGATGGGAATGATTTGAGATTTAAATCCAAAATAGGATCTTGCCTAAAAAGAAACAATATTAAAGCAAAGTCCCAATCAGATTGGGTGAAATAGTCTGATGGTTTCTTATTTATTGGCGAAACTAGTTCATTAAAAAAAGGAAAATGAGTAAAAAAAACTGACAGGATAAAGGGGTTGTTGACTTGGAGTGAGAAGGGAACAATAGGAATTATTTGAGTTTTCAAGCTCAAATATAATCTGGTGAAAAGAGGAGGAATGGGTCAACAAAGATAAGTTAGAATTTATGGCCACAAAGAGCACTTTTATCCTATAACGCTCAACCTTTGAAAGTGCAAGACTAGTAAAAGGTTTTTTCCCATACCGGGAGTCGAACCCGGGCCACCTGGGTAAAAACCAGGAATTCTAACCGCTAGCCCATATGTGAGAAGTTATTAAGTATAATGAGTCATGGACTAAGAAAAAGTGGGACTAAAGATAATATATATATCTTTTTTCATTTTGCCGCTTTGAGCTTGTCTACAAACATCTGGTGGTTGCCTCGTTAGCGCAGTAGGAAGCGTGTCAGTCTCATAATCTGAAGGTCGTGAGTTCGATCCTCACACGAGGCACTGTTCAGTGAGTTTTTGTCTTCCTCCATTCATGCACGAAATCGGGTTTTTCTGCCGAAACGTTTTTAATATATGAGGAAAGTGTTGTTGATTTCCTTGTCATTTTTGAGTGAGTAGAAGAGATGGGAATGATTTGAGATTTAAATCCAAAATAGGATCTTGCCTAAAAAGAAACAATATTAAAGCAAAGTCCCAATCAGATTGGGTGAAATAGTCTGATGGTTTCTTATTTATTGGCGAAACTAGTTCATTAAAAAAAGGAAAATGAGCCAAACTGACAGGATAAAGGGGTTGTTGACTTGGAGTGAGAAGGGAACAATAGGAATTATTTGAGTTTTCAAGCTCAAATATAATCTGGTGAAAAGAGGAGGAATGGGTAAACAAAGATAAGTTAGAATTTATGGCCACAAAGAGCACTTTTATCCTATAACGCTCAACCTTTGAAAGTGCAAGACTAGTAAAAGGTTTTTTCCCATACCGGGCCACCTGGGTAAAAACCAGGAATCCTAACCGCTAGACCATATGGAAGCAGTTATTAAGTATAATGAGTCATGGACTAAGAAAAAGTGGGACTAAAGATAATATATATATCTTTTTTCATTTTGCCGCTTTGAGCTTGTCTACAAACATCTGGTGGTTGCCTCGTTAGCGCAGTAGGAAGCGTGTCAGTTTCATAATCTGAAGGTCGTGAGTTCGATCCTCACACGAGGCACTGTTCAGTGAGTTTTTGTCTTCCTCCATTCATGCACGAAATCGGGTTTTTCTGCCGAAACGTTTTTAATATATGAGGAAAGTGTTGTTGATTTCCTTGTCATTTTTGAGTGAGTAGAAGAGATGGGAATGATTTGAGATTTAAATCCAAAATAGGATCTTGCCTAAAAAGAAACAATATTAAAGCAAAGTCCCAATCAGATTGGGTGAAATAGTCTGATGGTTTCTTATTTATTGGCGAAACTAGTTCATTAAAAAAAGGAAAATGAGCCAAACTGACAGGATAAAGGGGTTGTTGACTTGGAGTGAGAAGGGAACAATAGGAATTATTTGAGTTTTCAAGCTCAAATATAATCTGGTGAAAAGAGGAGGAATGGGTAAACAAAGATAAGTTAGAATTTATGGCCACAAAGAGCACTTTTATCCTATAACGCTCAACCTTTGAAAGTGCAAGACTAGTAAAAGGTTTTTTCCCATACCGGGCCACCTGGGTAAAAACCAGGAATCCTAACCGCTAGACCATATGGAAGCAGTTATTAAGTATAATGAGTCATGGACTAAGAAAAAGTGGGACTAAAGATAATATATATATCTTTTTTCATTTTGCCGCTTTGAGCTTGTCTACAAACATCTGGTGGTTGCCTCGTTAGCGCAGTAGGAAGCGTGTCAGTTTCATAATCTGAAGGTCGTGAGTTCGATCCTCACACGAGGCACTGTTCAGTGAGTTTTTGTCTTCCTCCATTCATGCACGAAATCGGGTTTTTCTGCCGAAACGTTTTTAATATATGAGGAAAGTGTTGTTGATTTCCTTGTCATTTTTGAGTGAGTAGAAGAGATGGGAATGATTTGAGATTTAAATCCAAAATAGGATCTTGCCTAAAAAGAAACAATATTAAAGCAAAGTCCCAATCAGATTGGGTGAAATAGTCTGATGGTTTCTTATTTATTGGCGAAACTAGTTCATTAAAAAAAGGAAAATGAGTAAAAAAAACTGACAGGATAAAGGGGTTGTTGACTTGGAGTGAGAAGGGAACAATAGGAATTATTTGAGTTTTCAAGCTCAAATATAATCTGGTGAAAAGAGGAGGAATGGGTAAACAAAGATAAGTTAGAATTTATGGCCACAAAGAGCACTTTTATCCTATAACGCTCAACCTTTGAAAGTGCAAGACTAGTAAAAGGTTTTTTCCCATACCGGGCCACCTGGGTAAAAACCAGGAATCCTAACCGCTAGACCATATGGAAGCAGTTATTAAGTATAATGAGTCATGGACTAAGAAAAAGTGGGACTAAAGATAATATATATATCTTTTTTCATTTTGCCGCTTTGAGCTTGTCTACAAACATCTGGTGGTTGCCTCGTTAGCGCAGTAGGAAGCGTGTCAGTCTCATAATCTGAAGGTCGTGAGTTCGATCCTCACACGAGGCACTGTTCAGTGAGTTTTTGTCTTCCTCCATTCATGCACGAAATCGGGTTTTTCTGCCGAAACGTTTTTAATATATGAGGAAAGTGTTGTTGATTTCCTTGTCATTTTTGAGTGAGTAGAAGAGATGGGAATGATTTGAGATTTAAATCCAAAATAGGATCTTGCCTAAAAAGAAACAATATTAAAGCAAAGTCCCAATCAGATTGGGTGAAATAGTCTGATGGTTTCTTATTTATTGGCGAAACTAGTTCATTAAAAAAAGGAAAATGAGCCAAACTGACAGGATAAAGGGGTTGTTGACTTGGAGTGAGAAGGGAACAATAGGAATTATTTGAGTTTTCAAGCTCAAATATAATCTGGTGAAAAGAGGAGGAATGGGTAAACAAAGATAAGTTAGAATTTATGGCCACAAAGAGCACTTTTATCCTATAACGCTCAACCTTTGAAAGTGCAAGACTAGTAAAAGGTTTTTTCCCATACCGGGCCACCTGGGTAAAAACCAGGAATCCTAACCGCTAGACCATATGGAAGCAGTTATTAAGTATAATGAGTCATGGACTAAGAAAAAGTGGGACTAAAGATAATATATATATCTTTTTTCATTTTGCCGCTTTGAGCTTGTCTACAAACATCTGGTGGTTGCCTCGTTAGCGCAGTAGGAAGCGTGTCAGTCTCATAATCTGAAGGTCGTGAGTTCGATCCTCACACGAGGCACTGTTCAGTGAGTTTTTGTCTTCCTCCATTCATGCACGAAATCGGGTTTTTCTGCCGAAACGTTTTTAATATATGAGGAAAGTGTTGTTGATTTCCTTGTCATTTTTGAGTGAGTAGAAGAGATGGGAATGATTTGAGATTTAAATCCAAAATAGGATCTTGCCTAAAAAGAAACAATATTAAAGCAAAGTCCCAATCAGATTGGGTGAAATAGTCTGATGGTTTCTTATTTATTGGCGAAACTAGTTCATTAAAAAAAGGAAAATGAGTAAAAAAAACTGACAGGATAAAGGGGTTGTTGACTTGGAGTGAGAAGGGAACAATAGGAATTATTTGAGTTTTCAAGCTCAAATATAATCTGGTGAAAAGAGGAGGAATGGGTAAACAAAGATAAGTTAGAATTTATGGCCACAAAGAGCACTTTTATCCTATAACGCTCAACCTTTGAAAGTGCAAGACTAGTAAAAGGTTTTTTCCCATACCGGGAGTCGAACCCGGGCCACCTGGGTAAAAACCAGGGATCCTAACCGCTAGCCCATATGTGAGAAGTTATTAAGTATAATGAGTCATGGACTAAGAAAAAGTGGGACTAAAGATAATATATATATTTTTTTTCATTTTGCTGCTTTGAGCTTGTCTACAAACATCTGGTGGTTGCCTCGTTAGCACAGTAGGAAGCGTGTCAGTCTCATAATCTGAAGGTCGTGAGTTCGATCCTCACACAAGGCACTGTTCAGTGAGTTTTCGTCTTCCTCCATTCATGCACGAAATCGGGTTTTTCTGCCGAAACGTTTTTAATATATGAGGAAAGTGTTGTTGATTTCCTTGTCATTTTTGAGTGAGTAGAAGAGATGGGAATGATTTGAGATTTAAATCCAAAATAGGATCTTGCCTAAAAAGAAACAATATTAAAGCAAAGTCCCAATCTGATTGGGTGAAATAGTCTGATGGTTTCTTATTTATTGGCGAAACTAGTTCATTAAAAAAAGGAAAATGAGCCAAACTGACAGGATAAAGGGGTTGTTGACTTGGAGTGAGAAGGGAACAATAGGAATTATTTGAGTTTTCAAGCTCAAATATAATCTGGTGAAAAGAGGAGGAATGGGTAAACAAAGATAAGTTAGAATTTATGGCCACAAAGAGCACTTTTATCCTATAACACTCAACCTTTGAAAGTGCAAGACTAGTAAAAGGTTTTTTCCCATACCAGGAGTCGAACCCAGGCCACCTGGGTGAAAACCAGGAATACTAACCGCTAGCCCATATGGGAGCAGTTATTAAGTATAATGAGTCATGGACTAAGAAAAAGTGGGACTAAAGATAATATATATATATTTTTTTCATTTTGTCGCTTTGAGCTTGTCTACAAACATCTGGTGGTTGCCTCGTTAGCGCAGTAGGAAGCGTGTCAGTCTCATAATCTGAAGGTCGTGAGTGCGATCCTCACTCGAGGCACTGTTCAGTGAGTTTTTGTCTTCCTCCATTCATGCACGAAATCGGGTTTTTCTGCCGAAACGTTTTTAATATATGAGGAAAGTGTTGTTGATTTCCTTGTCATTTTTGAGTGAGTAGAAGAGATGGGAATGATTTGAGATTTAAATCCAAAATAGGATCTTGCCTAAAAAGAAACAATATTAAAGCAAAGTCCCAATCAGATTGGGTGAAATAGTCTGATGGTTTCTTATTTATTGGCGAAACTAGTTCATTAAAAAAAGGAAAATGAGCCAAACTGACAGGATAAAGGGGTTGTTGACTTGGAGTGAGAAGGGAACAATAGGAATTATTTGAGTTTTCAAGCTCAAATATAATCTGGTGAAAAGAGGAGGAATGGGTAAACAAAGATAAGTTAGAATTTATGGCCACAAAGAGCACTTTTATCCTATAACGCTCAACCTTTGAAAGTGCAAGACTAGTAAAAGGTTTTTTCCCATACCGGGAGTCGAACCCGGGCCACCTGGGTAAAAACCAGGAATCCTAACCGCTAGCCCATATGTGAGAAGTTATTAAGTATAATGAGTCATGGACTAAGAAAAAGTGGGACTAAAGATAATATATATATCTTTTTTCATTTTGCCGCTTTGAGATTGTCTACAAACATCTGGTGGTTGCCTCGTTAGCGCAGTAGGAAGCATGTCAGTCTCATAATCTGAAGGTCATGAGTTCGATCCTCACACGAGGCACTGTTCAGTGAGTTTTTGTCTTCCTCCATTCATGCAGGAAATCAGGTTTTTCTGCCGAAACGTTTTTAATATATGAGGAAAGTGTTGTTGATTTCCTTGTCATTTTTGAGTGAGTAGAAGAGATGGCAATGATTTTAAATTTAAATCCAAAATAGGATCTTGCCTAAAAAGAAACAATATTAAAGCAAAGTCCCAATCAGATTGGGTGAAATAGTCTGATGGTTTCTTATTTATTGGCGAAACTAGTTCATTAAAAAAAGGAAAATGAGCCAAACTGACAGGATAAAGGGGTTGTTGACTTGGAGTGAGAAGGGAACAATAGGAATTATTTGAGTTTTCAAGCTCAAATATAATCTGGTGAAAAGAGGAGGAATGGGTAAACAAAGATAAGTTAGAATTTATGGCCACAAAGAGCACTTTTATCCTATAACGCTCAACCTTTGAAAGTGCAAGACTAGTAAAAGGTTTTTTCCCATACCGGGCCACCTGGGTAAAAACCAGGAATCCTAACCGCTAGACCATATGGAAGCAGTTATTAAGTATAATGAGTCATGGACTAAGAAAAAGTGGGACTAAAGATAATATATATATCTTTTTTCATTTTGCCGCTTTGAGCTTGTCTACAAACATCTGGTGGTTGCCTCGTTAGCGCAGTAGGAAGCGTGTCAGTCTCATAATCTGAAAGTCGTGAGTTCGATCCTCACACGAGGCACTGTTCAGTGAGTTTTTGTCTTCCTCCATTCATGCAGGAAATCGGGTTTTTCTGCCGAAACGTTTTTAATATATGAGGAAAGTGTTGTTGATTTCCTTGTCATTTTTGAGTGAGTTGAAGAGATGGGAATGATTTGAGATTTAAATCCAAAATAGGATCTTGCCTAAAAAGAAACAATATTAAAGCAAAGTCCCAATCAGATTGGGTGAAATAGTCTGATGGTTTCTTATTTATTGGCGAAACTAGTTCATTAAAAAAAGGAAAATGAGCCAAACTGACAGGATAAAGGGGTTGTTGACTTGGAGTGAGAAGGGAACAATAGGAATTATTTGAGTTTTCAAGCTCAAATATAATCTGGTGAAAAGAGGAGGAATGGGTAAACAAAGATAAGTTAGAATTTATGGCCACAAAGAGCACTTTTATCCTATAACGCTCAACCTTTGAAAGTGCAAGACTAGTAAAAGGTTTTTTCCCATACCGGGAGTCGAACCTGGGCCACCTGGGTAAAAACCAGGAATCCTAACTGCTAGCCCATATGTGAGAAGTTATTAAGTATAATGAGTCATGGACTAAGAAAAAGTGGGACTAAAGATAATATATATATCTTTTTTCATTTTGCCGCTTTGAGCTTGTCTACAAACATCTGGTGGTTGCCTCGTTAGCGCAGTAGGAAGCATGTCAGTCTCGTAATCTGAAGGTCATGAGTTCGATCCTCACACGAGGCACTGTTCAGTGAGTTTTTGTCTTCCTACATTCATGCAGGAAATCGGGTTTTTCTGCCGAAACGTTTTTAATATATGAGGAAAGTGTTGTTGATTTCCTTGTCATTTTTGAGTGAGTAGAAGAGATGGGAATGATTTGAGATTTAAATCCAAAATAGGATCTTGCCTAAAAAGAAACAATATTAAAGCAAAGTCCCAATCAGATTGGGTGAAATAGTCTGATGGTTTCTTATTTATTGGCGAAACTAGTTCATTAAAAAAAGGAAAATGAGTAAAAAAAACTGACAGGATAAAGGGGTTGTTGACTTGGAGTGAGAAGGGAACAATAGGAATTATTTGAGTTTTCAAGCTCAAATATAATCTGGTGAAAAGAGGAGGAATGGGTAAACAAAGATAAGTTAGAATTTATGGCCACAAAGAGCACTTTTATCCTATAACGCTCAACCTTTGAAAGTGCAAGACTAGTAAAAGGTTTTTTCCCATACCGGGCCACCTGGGTAAAAACCAGGAATCCTAACCGCTAGACCATATGGGAGCAGTTATTAAGTATAATGAGTCATGGACTAAGAAAAAGTGGGACTAAAGATAATATATATATATTTTTTCATTTTGCCGCTTTGAGCTTGTCTACAAACATCTGGTGGTTGCCTCGTTAGCGCAGTAGGAAGCGTGTCAGTCTCATAATCTGAAGGTCGTGAGTTCGATCCTCACACGAGGCACTGTTCAGTGAGTTTTTGTCTTCCTCCATTCATGCAGGAAATGGGGTTTTTCTGCCGAAACGTTTTTAATATATGAGGAAAGTGTTGTTGATTTCCTTGTCATTTTTGAGTGAGTAGAAGAGATGGGAATGATTTGAGATTTAAATCCAAAATAGGATCTTGCCTAAAAAGAAACAATATTAAAGCAAAGTCCCAATCAGATTGGGTGAAATAGTCTGATGGTTTCTTATTTATTGGCGAAACTAGTTCATTAAAAAAAGGAAAATGAGCCAAACTGACAAGATAAAGGGGTTGTTGACTTGGAGTGAGAAGGGAACAATAGGAATTATTTGAGTTTTCAAGCTCAAATATAATCTGGTGAAAAGAGGAGGAATGGGTAAACAAAGACAAGTTAGAATTTATGGCCACAAAGAGCACTTTTATCCTATAACGCTCAACCTTTGAAAGTGCAAGACTAGTAAAAGGTTTTTTCCCATACCGGGAGTCGAACCCAGGCCACCTGGGTAAAAACCAGGAATCCTAACCGCTAGCCCATATGGGAAAAGTTATTAAGTATAATGAGTCATGGACTAAGAAAAAGTGGGACTAAAGATAATATATATATTTTTTTTCATTTTGCCGCTTTGAGCTTGTCTACAAACATCTGGTGGTTGCCTCGTTAGCGCAGTAGGAAGTGTGTCAGTCTCATAATCTGAAGGTCGTGAGTTCGATCCTCACACGAGGCACTGTTCAGTGAGTTTTTGTCTTCCTCCATTCATGCACGAAATCGGGTTTTTATGCCGAAACGTTTTTAATATATGAGGAAAGTGTTGTTGATTTCCTTGTCATTTTTGAGTGAGTAGAAGAGATGGGAATGATTTGAGATTTAAATCCAAAATAGGATCTTGCCTAAAAAGAAACAATATTAAAGCAAAGTCCCAATCAGATTGGGTGAAATAGTCTGATGGTTTCTTATTTATTGGCGAAACTAGTTCATTAAAAAAAGGAAAATTAGCCAAACTGACAGGATAAAGGGGTTGTTGACTTGGAGTGAGAAGGGAACAATAGGAATTATTTGAGTTTTCAAGCTCAAATATAATCTGGTGAAAAGAGGAGGAATGGGTAAACAAAGATAAGTTAGAATTTATGGCCACAAAGAGCACTTTTATCCTATAACGCTCAACCTTTGAAAGTGCAAGACTAGTAAAAGGTTTTTTCCCATACCGGGCCACCTGGGTGAAAACCAGGAATCCTAACCGCTAGCCCATATGGGAGCAGTTATTAAGTATAATGAGTCATGGACTAAGAAAAAGTGAAACTAAAGATAATATATATATATTTTTTCATTTTGCCGCTTTGAGCTTGTCTACAAACATCTGGTGGTTGCCTCGTTACCGCAGTAGGAAGCGTGTCAGTCTCATAATCTGAAGGTCGTGAGTTCGATCCTCACACGAGGCACTGTTCAGTGAGTTTTTGTCTTCCTCCATTCATGCACGAAATCGGGTTTTTCTGCCGAAACGTTTTTAATATATGAGGAAAGTGTTGTTGATTTCCTTGTCATTTTTGAGTGAGTAGAAGAGATGGGAATGATTTGAGATTTAAATCCAAAATAGGATCTTGCCTAAAAAGAAACAATATTAAAGCAAAGTCCCAATCAGATTGGGTGAAATAATCTGATGGTTTCTTATTTATTGGCGAAACTAGTTAATTAAAAAAAGGAAAATGAGCCAAACTGACAAGATAAAGGGGTTGTTGACTTGGAGTGAGAAGGGAACAATAGGAATTATTTGAGTTTTCAAGCTCAAATATAATCTGGTGAAAAGAGGAGGAATGGGTAAACAAAGATAAGTTAGAATTTCTGGCCACAAAGAGCACTTTTATCCTATAACGCTCAACCTTTGAAAGTGCAAGACTAGGAAAAGGTTTTTTCCCATACCGGGAGTCGAACCCGGGCCACCTGGGTAAAAACCAGGAATCCTAGCCACTAGCCCATATGGGAAAAGTTATTAAGTATAATGAGTCATGGACTAAGAAAAAGTGGGACTAAAGATAATATATATATATTTTTTCATTTTGCCGCTTTGAGCTTGTCTACAAACATCTGGTGGTTGCCTCGTTAGAACAGTAGGAAGCATGCCAGTCTCATAATCTGAAGGCCGTGAGTTCGATCCTCACACGAGGCACTGTTCAGTGAGTTTTTGTCTTCCTCCATTCATGCAGGAAATCGTGTTTTTCTGCCGAAACGTTTTTAATATATGAGGAAAGTGTTGTTGATTTCCTTTTCATTTTTGAGTGAGTAGAAGAGATGGGAATGATTTGAGATTTAAATCCAAAATAGGATCTTGCCTAAAAAGAAACAATATTAAAGCAAAGTCCCAATCAGATAGGGTGAAATAGTCTGACGGTTTCTTATTTATTGGCGAAACTAGTTCATTAAAAAAAGGAAAATGAGCCAAACTGATAGGATAAAGGGGTTGTTGACTTGGAGTGAGAAGGGAACAATAGGAATTATTTGCGTTTTCAAGCTCAAATATAATCTGGTGAAACGAGGAGGAATGGGTAAACAAAGATAAGTTAGAATTTATGGCCACAAAGAGCACTTTTATCCTATAACGCTCAACCTTTGAAAGTGCAAGACTAGTAAAAGGTTTTTTCCCATACCAGGAGTCGAACCCGGGCCACCTGGGTGAAAACCAGGAATCCTAACCGAGAGACCATATGGGAGCAGTTATTAAGTAAAATGAGGCAATTAAGTTATTAAGTATAATGAGGAAAGTGTCATCATATACTTTAGTTATGTAAAGTTAAATAATAAACAAATGAATAAACTAAAGCAAAGCATAGCAAGGTACTGCTGAGATTAGAACTCAGGATCTCCTGGTTACTAGACAGGCAATTTAACCAACTAAACCACAGCACCAAATCTCTTTTCTTTTCATGGTGTCCTACCACACAGCTCAGTTCAGAGCAAAAGACTGATCTCATATTTTAGGCTAGCCCCTTAGGTGTAGTTTCCAGAAGTCTTAACAGTCATGGTGCATAAGTTGTGATGGCCGAGTGGTTAAGGCGTTGGATTTGAAATAGGGTCTTCCTACACAAGTTCAAGTCCTGTTCACAACATTCTATCTTAAGAAGAGAACTTCCAGAAACATATTAAAGTTTGTCACCTATAGAAAGAGTTATTTTAATTCCATCCTCTTTCTCACTGATTAATTTCATTAATAATACTGGTTCCAGCTGTGCCCCTAGCTTACAACTCTGAAAAGCGAGCAATATTTAGAGTATAAATCACTATAACTACAGTATCCCATTTGTCCAGACTTTTATTTTCCTCTTGATAAAAACAAATAAGGTTGGTTGGACAACTTCCGTCCTTAGTAAATCTCTGCTTGCTGTCAATTATAATACTATTTTCTGTCACATACTCCTGTATATAGTCCCTTAAATGGACTCTGTCACCAGTTTATCAATTCCCTATTTCCTAACTAGCCTAATAGGCGCTATGATGCTGATAACTACAGTGTGATTTGTTGTTGTTTTTTTAAAAACGTTTATTTGCAAAGTTATGAGCATTTATTTATATATACTAATGTAGCTCTAATAGCCAAATAGGAGATTACTCCTTTTTACTCTGGGCAGATAATGTTTTCTGTATGACGCTGTCTAATCAGCATACAACTTCTCACCCTTCCCTGTCCAGCAACACAGTGTGATCATATAGTACACTGCGTCCATTCCCGACTGTGTTTTCAACAGGTGATATCTTCGGTTCTGTCATAGCTAAAACTGTGATTTTGGTGTCATATGAAAGAGTAGAATCCAGTCTTTCAAATGCCACCAAATCTGTTTTTTTAGGTGGCCCACAGCCCGAGATATGGCTGTTTGAATTGATCCCCCTTCCCTGTAGCTTGAGTTTCACAATGTGTGTGAAGCAGCTTCATGCTGATAGGATAGTATCAGATGCTGAGAGTCAGCTCCACCTCAGGAGAATTGCTGCTGTTACCTCCCAGATGTCTAATAAAGGCTAAATTACATATTTAGAAAATGCTCATAACTTTGCAAATAATAAACATTTTTTTACTACAAATCACCCTGTAGTTATCAGTAGCAAAGCACCTATTAGACTAGTTAGGAGTTAGGGACCTGATAAACTGGTAACAGAGTCCCTTTAAGAGCTCTTCAAAAGTTTTTCCCACAATGGATGTTAAGCTTACTGGTCTATAATTACTTTGTATTGAACTTACTACTTATAGAAAACTCAATGACATTCATGGGGTCTCTGTCACCAATGAAAAACCCGATAGATTTTTAATCACCTATAAAGAATTTGATTCATCATATACTTTAGTTATGTAAACTTAAATAATAAACAAGTGAATAAACTAAAGCAACAAATAGCAAGGCACTGCTGAGATTTGAACTCAGGATCTCTTGTTTACTAGAGAGGCGCTTTAACCATCTAAGCTACAGCTCCAAAGCACTTTTCTTCGCATGGTGTCCTACCACACAGCTCAGTTCAGAGCAAAAGACTGATCTCATATTTTAGGCTAGCCCCTTAGGTGTAGTTGGCAGAAGTCTTAACAGTCAGGGTACATAAGTTGTGATGGCCGAGTGGTTAAGGCGTTGGATTTGAAATCCAATGGGGTCTCCCTGCACAGGTTCAAGTCCTGTTCACAACGTTCTATTTTAAGAAGAGAACTTCCAGAAACATATTAAAGTTTGTCACCTATAGAAAGAGTTATTTTAATTCCATCCTCTTTATCACTGATTAATGACATTAATAATAGTGGTTCCAGCTGTGCCCCTAGCTTACAACTCTGAAAAGCGAGCAATATTTAGAGTATAAATCACTATAACTACAGCATCCCATTTGTCCAGACTTTTATTTTCCTCTTGATAAAAACAAATCAGGTCGGTTGGACAACTTCTGTCCTTAGTAAATCTCTGCTTTCTGTCAATTATAATACTATTTTCTGTCACATACTCCTGTATATAGTCCCTTAAATGGACTCTGTCACCAGTTTATCAATTCCCTATTTCCTAACTAGCCTAATAGGCGCTATGATGCTGATAACTACAGTGTGATTTTTTTTTTTTTTTTTTTTAAACGTTTATTTGCAAAGTTATGAGCATTTATTTATATATACTAATGTAGCTCTAATAGCCAAATAGGAGATGACTCCTTTTTACTCTGGGCAGATAATGTTTTCTGTATGACGCTGTCCAATCAGCATACAACTTCTCCCCCTTCCCTGTCCAGCAACACAGTGTGATCATATAGTACACTGCGTCCATTCCCGACTGTGTTTTCAACAGGTGATATCTTCGGTTCTGTCACAGCTAGAACTGTGATTTTGGTGTCATATGAAAGAGTAGAATCCAGTCTTTCAAATGCCACCAAATCTGTTTTTTTAGGTGGCCCACAGCCCGAGATATGGCTGTTTTAAATGATCCCCCTTCCCTGTAGCTTGAGTTTCACAATGTGTGTGAAGCAGCTTCATGCTGATAGGACAGCATCAGATGCTGAGAGTCAGCTCCACCTCAGGAGAATTGCTGCTGTTACCTCCCAGATGTCTAATAAAGGCTAAATTACATATTTAGAAAATGCTCATAACTTTGCAAATAATAAACATTTTTTTACTACAAATCACCCTGTAGTTATCAGCAGCAAAGCACCTATTAGACTAGTTAGGAGTTAGGGACCTGATAAACTGGTAACAGAGTCCCTTTAAGAGCTCTTCAAAAGTTTTTCCCACAATGGATGTTAAGCTTACTGGTCTATAATTACTTTGTATTGAACTTACTACTTATAGAAAACTCAATGACATTCATGGGGTCTCTGTCACCAATGAAAAACCCGATAGATTTTTAATCGCCTATAAAGAATTTGATTCATCATATACTTTAGTTATGTAAACTTAAATAATAAACAAGTGAATAAACTAAAACAACAAATAGCAAGGCACTGCTGAGATTTGAACTCAGGATCTCCTGTTTACTAGGCAGGCGCTTTAACCAACTAAGCCACAGCACCAAAGCACTTTTATTCTCACGGTGTCCTACCACACAGCTCAGTTCAGAGCAAAAGACTGATCTCATATTTTAGGCTAGCCCCTTGGTGTAGTTGAAAGAAGTCTTAACAGTCAGGGTACACAAGTTGCGATGGCCGAGTGGTTAAGGCGTTGGATTTGAAATCCAATGGGGTCTCCCTGCACAGGTTCAAGTCCTGTTCACAACGTTCTATTTTAAGAAGAGAACTTCCAGAAACATATTAAAGTTTGTTACCTATAGAAAGAGTTTTTTTAATTCCATCCTCTTTATCACTGATTAATTACATTAATAATAGTGGTTCCAGCTGTGCCCCTGGCTTACAACTCTGAAAAGCGAGCAATATTTAGAATATAAATCACTATAACTATAGCATCCCATTTGTCCAGACTTTTATTTTCCTCTTGATAAAAACAAATCAGGTTGGTTGGACAACTTCTGTCCTTAGTAAATCTCTGCTTGCTGTCAATTATAATACTATTTTCTGTCACATACTCCTGTATATAGTCCCTTAAATGGACTCTGTCACCAGTTTATCAATTCCCAATTTCCTAACTAGCCTAATAGGCGCTATGATGCTGATAACTACAGTGTGATTTGTTGTTTTTTTTAAAAAAACGTTTATTTGCAAAGTTATGAGCATTTATTTATATATACTAATGTAGCTCTAATAGCCAAATAGGAGATGACTCCTTTTTACTCTGGGCAGCTAATGTTTTCTGTATGACGCTGTCCAATCAGCATTCAACTTCTCCCCCTTCCCTGTCCAGCAACACAGTGTGATCATATAGTACACTGCGTCCATTCCCGACTGTGTTTTCAACAGGTGATATCTTTGGTTCTGGCACAGCTAGAACTGTGATTTTGGTGTCATATGAAAGAGTAGAATCCAGTCTTTCAAATGCCACCAAATCTGCTTTTTTTAGGTGGCCCACAGCCCGAGATATGGCTGTTTGAATTGATCCCCCTTCCCTGTAGCTTGAGTTTCACAATGTGTGTGAAGCAGCTTCATGCTGATAGGACAGCATCAGATGCTGAGAGTCAGCTCCACCTCAGGAGAATTGCTGCTGTTACCTCCCAGATGTGTAATAAAGGCTAAATTACATATTTAGAAAATGCTCATAATTTTGCAAATAATAAACATTTTTTTTACTACAAATCACCCTGTAGTTATCAGCAGCAAAGCACCAATTAGACTAGTTAGGAGTTAGGGACCTGATAAACTGGTAACAGAGTCCCTTTAAGAGCTCTTCAAAAGTTTTTCCCACAATGGATGTTAAGCTTACTGGTCTATAATTACTTTGTATTGAACTTACTACTTATAGAAAACTCAATGACATTCATGGGGTCTCTGTCACCAATGAAAAACCCGATAGATTTTTAATTGCCTATAAAGAATTTGATTCATCATATACTTTAGTTATGTAAACTTAAATAATAAACAAGTGAATAAACTAAAGCAACAAATAGCAAGGCACTGCTGAGATTTGAACTCAGAATCTCCTGTGTACTAGACAGGCGCTTTAACCAACTAAGCCACAGCACCAAAACACTTTTCTTCTCACGGTGTCCTACCACACAGCTCAGTTCAGAGCAAAAGACATCTCATATTTTAGGCTAGCCCCTTAGGTGTAGTTGCCAGAAGTCTTAACAGTCAGGGTACATAGGTTGTGATGGCCGAGTGGTTAAGGTGTGGGATTTGAAATCCAATGGGGTCTCCCTGCACAGGTTCATGTCCTGTTCACAACGTTCTATTTTAAGAAGAGAACTTCCAGAAACATATTAAAGTTTGTCACCTATAGAAAGAGTTATTTTAATTCCATCCTCTTTGTCACTGATTAATTACATTAATAATAGTGGTTCCAGCTGTGCCCCTGGCTTACAACTCTGAAAAGCGAGCAATATTTAGAGTATAAATCACTATAACTACAGCATCCCATTTGTCCAGACTTTTATTTTCCTCTTGATAAAAACAAATCAGGTTGGTTGGACAACTTCTGTCATTAGTAAATTTCTGCTTGCTGTCAATTATAATACTATTTTCTGTCACATACTCCTGTATATAGTCCCTTAAATGGACTCTGTCACCAGTTTATCAATTCCCAATTTCCTAACTAGCCTAATAGGCGCTATGATGCTGATAACTACAGTGTGATTTGTTGTTTTTTTTAAAAAAACGTTTATTTGCAAAGTTATGAGCATTTATTTATATATACTAATGTAGCTCTAATAGCCAAATAGGAGATGACTCCTTTTTACTCTGGGCAGCTAATGTTTTCTGTATGACGCTGTCCAATCAGCATACAACTTCTCCCCCTTCCCTGTCCAGCAACACAGTGTGATCATATAGTACACTGCGTCCATTCCCGACTGTGTTTTCAACAGGTGATATCTTCGGTTCTGTCACAGCTAGAACTGTGATTTTGGTGTCATATGAAAGAGTAGAATCCAGTCTTTCAAATGCCACCAAATCTGCTTTTTAGGTGGCCCACAGCCCGAGATATGGCTTTTTGAATTGATCCCCCTTCCTGTAGCTTGAGTTTCACAATGTGTGTGAAGCAGCTTCATGCTGATATGACAGCATCAGATGCTGAGAGTCAGCTCCACCTCAGGAGAATTGCTGCTGTTACCTCCCAGATGTGTAATAAAGGCTAAATTACATATTTAGAAAATGCTCATAATTTTGCAAATAATAAACATTTTTTTTACTACAAATCACCCTGTAGTTATCAGCAGCAAAGCACCAATTAGACTAGTTAGGAGTTAGGGACCTGATAAACTGGTAACAGAGTCCCTTTAAGAGCTCTTCAAAAGTTTTTCCCACAATGGATGTTAAGCTTACTGGTCTATAATTACTTTGTATTGAACTTACTACTTATAGAAAACTCAATGACATTCATGGGGTCTCTGTCACCAATGAAAAACCCGATAGATTTTTAATTGCCTATAAACAGGTTCACTAGGAAGCTCACCCTCACCAGACATTTTGCCATGACCAAATCCATGACCAACACCGACACAGAACCATCTGGTAACCCTGCTGTACCGAGGGCCATCCCAGTAGAAGTTCATCCAAAATCTAATTTCTATCCAACCCACCACCAAGGTCCCATGATTGAAACTTTTTCGTCCCTAGTCAGCAATGAGTTCAGAACTCTCAATTTACCATCCACTTACTCTGACAATTTAACTTTACATGAAAGGAAGGCCATGAAAAGTCTCCAAAAAAATAATGACATCGTAATCCGCCCTGCTGACAAGGGAGGGGGAATAGTCATCCTAGACAGAGAAAACTACCTAAAAGAAACTACTAGGATTTTGAGTGACACCACTTTTTACAAAAAATTGACCACAAACCCGCTACCTGTGTACACACTCAAATATCAAAACCTAATTGAAACAGCGGCCTCATCAGGCTTGATTAATAAAAAAGAAAAAAGGTTCCTCTCTGTCACTTTTCCGAACATGCCGTTCATTTACTATCTACCCAAAATTCACAAGTCACTAACAGATCCCCCGGGACGTCCCATCATTTCTGGAATAGACTCACTCACTAGCAATCTCTCTCATTTCGTAGATCTTCACCTCCAACCACTTGTTCACACTTTACCATCCCACCTTAAGGACTCCACACAATTAATTAGAGACTTAAACAATCTCAAACTTGACCCTTCAACGGCCCCAGTCTGTTTTCTTACTGCAGACGTAACCACTCTTTATAGTAACATCCCTCATGATAAAGGTATTAAAGTAGCCCATACATTTTTATCCCAAATTAATAACATTTCCAAACCGCAGGTTGATTTTTTAGCCAATTGCATCGATTTTATTCTTAATCATAACATCTTTAGCTTTGACAGCAACTTCTACCACCAAATTAAGGGATGTGCGATGGGTAGTCGTTTTGCACCTTCTTACGCAAATCTCTATATGGGGTCTTTCGAAAATACATATATTTATGGCGAACACCCCTACAAAAACAATATACTACTCTATAAAAGATACATCGATGATCTGTTTCTAGTATGGAAGGGCACTGAGGAGGAAGCTGTACGTTTCATCAATACTCTCAATAAAAATAATTATGACCTAGCATTTACTTATACCTTTTCTCCCACTTCCATAGACTACCTTGACCTGACCATTAGTTATGACATTGTCAGCAAAGAATTCATAACAAAGACACATTTTAAACTAGTCGATGTCAATAGCTATATTGACTTCAGAAGCGCCCATCATCGTCCCTGGTTGAAAAACGTACCTTTTGGGCAATTCCGTAGGATACGAAAAAACTGTAGTACTAACAACGACTTTGTCAAAGAATGCGGGGTCCTTGAAAAAAGGTTCAAAGATAAAGGTTTCCCTAAAAACCTCATAAAAGGTGCACGATTAAAAGCTTCTAAGCTAACACATATATCTTGCCTCAATCCCTCAGTTAAGATTCCTAAATTGGGTGCAACTAATCCCCATCTCAATTTCATCACCACCTTCAACAGGGGCAACAAAACAATCAGGAACATACTTTCCAAACATTGGCACATTCTCAGGACTGATCCGTATTTAAGAAACGCACTACGATGTAAACCGAATATTACTTTCCGACGGTCCCTATCCCTTAAAAACATTTTGGCCCCCAGCAGAATTAATAAACATCCTATTACCAACACAGACTTTCTTTCTAGTATAAAAGGGTCCTTCAGATGCGGACACTCACGTTGCCTTTGCTGTAAGTCCATTAGCCACAGAAAATTGGATTACACATCCACAGTCACCAATGAAACTTTCAGTATACAGTCTCTGCTGAATTGTGGCAGTTCTTTTGTCATCTATTTATTAGAGTGTCCATGTCATTTGCAATACATTGGTAGAACCACTCAGTGTCTGAGAACCAGAATCAATAACCATCCTTTCAATATAAATAACGGATATCTCAAGCACAGTGTCTCTAGACATTTTTTCCGTATACATAACTGCGAATTCAATAAAATTAATATTACTCCAATAGAACACATCAGCAGTGACGTCCCAAACAGATTTAGCAAATTGAAACAGAGAGAAAACTATTGGATTTTTAAATTGAACACCCTTCACCCTTTGGGTCTGAATGATATTACAGAATCATCCTTAGATTAATTAAATCTTCTATCCTTCAGATCTTCCCAACATGACATGTTCTACTACATTAACTTATGTTCCAATTTTCCACACGGAGTCAAACATACCCTCCTGTTGTGGACACACGACCACTGCTTTTAAATACCCACAAGTAATAGACCTGCCTATTAATCTTAGTCCCTGCTACACATTGATATCTGGTAATCATCTTTCACTCACCCACCGTCTGATGCTCACACTCTGTCCCGGTTTGTCAGCCTCCGCCGGTCCTTCCTGAGCCTCCCTTCCTCCTCTCGCGCTTTGCGTTCCATCTTGCGTTCCACTTGGTTTTGGAGCGCTTCGGCTTCCGTTACCCTTCTGGTCTCCGTGGCGACATGTAAACTAAACATAACATACAGTACCACTTCCTAACAATACATACAAACCCTTAGTCAAACAACGTTTACCCACCCCATTTTTCCCATGACACCTTATGCATTTTCCCTGTTAACAACAATATGAATAAAACGATTACATTTGTTTACACAATTTAGTTTTTAACTTGCTACGATCCTTTTGTTGAGTACACAGCCTCTTTTATTTGTTATTATCTTTATTTTTATCATCCATGTATTTATATTATGATTCGTCTGTTGATTGTATATACACATTTTTTGAACTTTGACCTGATGTTGTGTTTTCGCGGTTTTTCTGAGCAATTATCCAGTCTGAACTGGCGCTATATAAACCTGCCTCTTTCCTTCTGTAAACCTATGCCTGATGAAAGCGCCGGTTCGGTGCTGAAACGCGTTGCAATTAAAACAGTTTTTTACAAAACTATTACCCGATCTCAGGATTTCCATTTGTCCACTACAAACCAGCAGCGCCGTATAGATCCTTGTTTTTATCTGCAAATTTCGTACCCAAGCGGTCTCCTTTGGCGACCGGCCCGGATCTGGCAGCAGCTACCTCGTGGACCCCAGTGCTCAACTCTTCTAACCTACACGGTGAGCATTTATATTTCTTCACCACCTTACACCACCTTCTTGATCCATACCAAGTGGCGCCGTGGCTTTTTCTCTCCCCGTTCTGTTATAGTTCGGATTGTATCTGCCCTGCAAAGCTGATACTCCGACATCAGGAGCACCGCATCTATCACTACCGGAGTTTTCCGGTTTGCGACCGGTGACAAGTGTCTCCTGCACTGGCAGCCTAACCTTGGATCTACTATCTTGGAACTACCTCCCTAATCATAACGACAACCTAGGAACAGACTTGATCCATCACCCCTCCGTCGTTTGGTGACATTGTGTTCCCGTCTACAACCATCCTCCACGATGTTGGATTTCACTAACGAAAGGAACCTATTGCGGGAACGTCTCATCCTCGAATCCATTGGGACTGATACTTTACAAGGACATTCTCACATAGTGAGTAATACCTCATCCATTGAGGAGACCCTAAAAATGACAGACCTATACCTTTCTCTAGAGGACCTCCTTAAAAAAGAGGCTTTACAGAACATTGATTGTCAGTTTTTGTTGTTATATATCTCTGCCAACATCACCCCCAGAGGGTTAAGGCTATCCATCACTAACCCTTACCCTGCTGACACTTCTTTTAGCAACGATTGGAAGTCTCATATAGATGCATGCCATCTAGGCTTTCTTGAAAGATTGCTCACTAAACGTACATCACTTAGCAATGCTTTACTGTCAGATATCTCTATCATCAAAGAACAATTATTGCACTTCAGTGATCATTGTGATTTCCTCAAATTAGAAGAATCCACTAGCAGAAGACTCATTTCTTATGAAAAAGACCTTATTTTTAGAAAAGTTAAGAAATATAAAAGGGACCAACTCGACTATGCAATTGACCCTATTGGTGATTGGAAAACGAACACCTTTCCTCCCCTAGACCCCAAAAAAACCATCATATCTGAACATGACACTGCCTCAAACAGAAACTTGCCGATCAAACCCAATCCAATTACCACACGGGATAGGGTCTTGAATTACAGCAGATCCTTCAGGAACAGTACCAAATCTAGGAAATTGGACACTATGTTGATCCCTAACCACTCTCCCAGTATTAACACCGCAACTCTGGTTAACACTGCAAACGTGTGCCCTAATACAGCCACAATACCCACCTCAACTCAGTTCCCACAACCTCACATACCTTCTCGGTTTAGTCAATACAGCCCCAGAATACCGATGAATGCTTTTAAATCCTCTGATTTAGCAATCCATCTATCCCGGTTACCCCTTGCATCCGAACCAATGGAGGTACCCCCAATTATTGACCTTTCCCACACTTCACTGGTCAATGAGTCTATAGACGAGGAGGATGGTAACCATTTTCCATCCCTTCTTGAGCTTTCGATCCATGACACACCATATTTCTCTAATCCAACCTCCCCTGCTGACCATTTCTTCAATCATAACACCACCCAGGGGCTCATTAATCCTAATACTGATTTAGCCACGTCAGTTCTGGATATTACATATGCAGCGACGTCTTTTTTAGGCCTTCCGTCCCAGCTAGTCAGACCCCCTTTAACCCCCACTGTTGTGAGCAAGGACGTATTAATTCCATACATTATGAGCCCCAAAGCTCAAACCATCACCAATTTCTTTCCCACAATTCAAACAATTTCCACCAAAAGGAAACTAGGTATAGACCCAGAGGACGAAGAGGAGGTAAAAAACGCCACAAAACATCATTCATCTCTCAGCAAAAAGAGGAACCTGGTCCAGCATCAATAAAAATATTCAATTTGTCATTATACTCTTTAAACACATATGAACTCAGCCTCTTGAATAAAGGTCTTTCATTCTGTCCCACATCCTCAACTAACAATTTTGAGCTTTTCATGGACCTCAACAGGTTCACTAGGAAGCTCACCCTCACCAGACATTTTGCCATGACCAAATCCATGACCAACACCGACACAGAACCATCTGGTAACCCTGCTGTACCGAGGGCCATCCCAGTAGAAGTTCATCCAAAATCTAATTTCTATCCAACCCACCACCAAGGTCCCATGATTGAAACTTTTTCGTCCCTAGTCAGCAATGAGTTCAGAACTCTCAATTTACCATCCACTTACTCTGACAATTTAACTTTACATGAAAGGAAGGCCATGAAAAGTCTCCAAAAAAATAATGACATCGTAATCCGCCCTGCTGACAAGGGAGGGGGAATAGTCATCCTAGACAGAGAAAACTACCTAAAAGAAACTACTAGGATTTTGAGTGACACCACTTTTTACAAAAAATTGACCACAAACCCGCTACCTGTGTACACACTCAAATATCAAAACCTAATTGAAACAGCGGCCTCATCAGGCTTGATTAATAAAAAAGAAAAAAGGTTCCTCTCTGTCACTTTTCCGAACATGCCGTTCATTTACTATCTACCCAAAATTCACAAGTCACTAACAGATCCCCCGGGACGTCCCATCATTTCTGGAATAGACTCACTCACTAGCAATCTCTCTCATTTCGTAGATCTTCACCTCCAACCACTTGTTCACACTTTACCATCCCACCTTAAGGACTCCACACAATTAATTAGAGACTTAAACAATCTCAAACTTGACCCTTCAACGGCCCCAGTCTGTTTTCTTACTGCAGACGTAACCACTCTTTATAGTAACATCCCTCATGATAAAGGTATTAAAGTAGCCCATACATTTTTATCCCAAATTAATAACATTTCCAAACCGCAGGTTGATTTTTTAGCCAATTGCATCGATTTTATTCTTAATCATAACATCTTTAGCTTTGACAGCAACTTCTACCACCAAATTAAGGGATGTGCGATGGGTAGTCGTTTTGCACCTTCTTACGCAAATCTCTATATGGGGTCTTTCGAAAATACATATATTTATGGCGAACACCCCTACAAAAACAATATACTACTCTATAAAAGATACATCGATGATCTGTTTCTAGTATGGAAGGGCACTGAGGAGGAAGCTGTACGTTTCATCAATACTCTCAATAAAAATAATTATGACCTAGCATTTACTTATACCTTTTCTCCCACTTCCATAGACTACCTTGACCTGACCATTAGTTATGACATTGTCAGCAAAGAATTCATAACAAAGACACATTTTAAACTAGTCGATGTCAATAGCTATATTGACTTCAGAAGCGCCCATCATCGTCCCTGGTTGAAAAACGTACCTTTTGGGCAATTCCGTAGGATACGAAAAAACTGTAGTACTAACAACGACTTTGTCAAAGAATGCGGGGTCCTTGAAAAAAGGTTCAAAGATAAAGGTTTCCCTAAAAACCTCATAAAAGGTGCACGATTAAAAGCTTCTAAGCTAACACATATATCTTGCCTCAATCCCTCAGTTAAGATTCCTAAATTGGGTGCAACTAATCCCCATCTCAATTTCATCACCACCTTCAACAGGGGCAACAAAACAATCAGGAACATACTTTCCAAACATTGGCACATTCTCAGGACTGATCCGTATTTAAGAAACGCACTACGATGTAAACCGAATATTACTTTCCGACGGTCCCTATCCCTTAAAAACATTTTGGCCCCCAGCAGAATTAATAAACATCCTATTACCAACACAGACTTTCTTTCTAGTATAAAAGGGTCCTTCAGATGCGGACACTCACGTTGCCTTTGCTGTAAGTCCATTAGCCACAGAAAATTGGATTACACATCCACAGTCACCAATGAAACTTTCAGTATACAGTCTCTGCTGAATTGTGGCAGTTCTTTTGTCATCTATTTATTAGAGTGTCCATGTCATTTGCAATACATTGGTAGAACCACTCAGTGTCTGAGAACCAGAATCAATAACCATCGTTTCAATATAAATAACGGATATCTCAAGCACAGTGTCTCTAGACATTTTTTCCGTATATATAACTGCGAATTCAATAAAATTAATATTACTCCAATAGAACACATCAGCAGTGACGTCCCAAACAGATTTAGCAAATTGAAACAGAGAGAAAACTATTGGATTTTTAAATTGAACACCCTTCACCCTTTGGGTCTGAATGATATTACAGAATCATCCTTAGATTAATTAAATCTTCTATCCTTCAGATCTTCCCAACATGACATGTTCTACTACATTAACTTATGTTCCAATTTTCCACACGGAGTCAAACATACCCTCCTGTTGTGGACACACGACCACTGCTTTTAAATACCCACAAGTAATAGACCTGCCTATTAATCTTAGTCCCTGCTACACATTGATATCTGGTAATCATCTTTCACTCACCCACCGTCTGATGCTCACACTCTGTCCCGGTTTGTCAACCTCCGCCGGTCCTTCCTGAGCCTCCCTTCCTCCTCTCGCGCTTTGCGTTCCATCTTGCGTTCCACTTGGTTTTGGAGCGCTTCGGCTTCCGTTACCCTTCTGGTCTCCGTGGCGACATGTAAACTAAACATAACATACAGTACCACTTCCTAACAATACATACAAACCCTTAGTCAAACAACGTTTACCCACCCCATTTTTCCCATGACACCTTATGCATTTTCCCTGTTAACAACAATATGAATAAAACGATTACATTTGTTTACACAATTTAGTTTTTAACTTGCTACGATCCTTTTGTTGAGTACACAGCCTCTTTTATTTGTTATTATCTTTATTTTTATCATCCATGTATTTATATTATGATTCGTCTGTTGATTGTATATACACATTTTTTGAACTTTGACCTGATGTTGTGTTTTCGCGGTTTTTCTGAGCAATTATCCAGTCTGAACTGGCGCTATATAAACCTGCCTCTTTCCTTCTGTAAACCTATGCCTGATGAAAGCGCCGGTTCGGTGCTGAAACGCGTTGCAATTAAAACAGTTTTTTACAAAACTATTACCCGATCTCAGGATTTCCATTTGTCCACTACAAACCAGCAGCGCCGTATAGATCCTTGTTTTTATCTGCAAATTTCGTACCCAAGCGGTCTCCTTTGGCGACCGGCCCGGATCTGGCAGCAGCTACCTCGTGGACCCCAGTGCTCAACTCTTCTAACCTACACGGTGAGCATTTATATTTCTTCACCACCTTACACCACCTTCTTGATCCATACCAAGTGGCGCCGTGGCTTTTTCTCTCCCCGTTCTAATTGCCTATAAAGAATTTGATTCATCATATACTTTAGTTATGTAAACTTAAATAATAAACAAGTGAATAAACTAAAGCAACAAATAGCAAGGCACTGCTGAGATTTGAACTCAGGATCTCCTGTTTACTAGACAGGCGCTTTAACCAACTAAGCCACAGCACCAAAACACTTTTCTTCTCACGGTGTCCTACCACACAGCTCAGTTCAGAGCAAAAGACATCTCATATTTTAGGCTAGCCCCTTAGGTGTAGTTGCCAGAAGTCTTAACAGTCAGGGTACATAGGTTGTGATGGCCGAGTGGTTAAGGTGTGGGATTTGAAATCCAATGGGGTCTCCCTGCACAGGTTCATGTCCTGTTCACAACGTTCTATTTTAAGAAGAGAACTTCCAGAAACATATTAAAGTTTGTCACCTATAGAAAGAGTTATTTTAATTCCATCCTCTTTGTCACTGATTAATTACATTAATAATAGTGGTTCCAGCTGTGCCCCTGGCTTACAACTCTGAAAAGCGAGCAATATTTAGAGTATAAATCACTATAACTACAGCATCCCATTTGTCCAGACTTTTATTTTCCTCTTGATAAAAACAAATCAGGTTGGTTGGACAACTTCTGTCATTAGTAAATTTCTGCTTGCTGTCAATTATAATACTATTTTCTGTCACATACTCCTGTATATAGTCCCTTAAATGGACTCTGTCACCAGTTTATCAATTCCCAATTTCCTAACTAGCCTAATAGGCGCTATGATGCTGATAACTACAGTGTGATTTGTTGTTTTTTTAAAAAAACGTTTATTTGCAAAGTTATGAGCATTTATTTATATATACTAATGTAGCTCTAATAGCCAAATAGGAGATGACTCCTTTTTACTTTGGGCAGCTAATGTTTTCTGTATGACGCTGTCCAATCAGCATACAACTTCTCCCCCTTCCCTGTCCAGCAACACAGTGTGATCATATAGTACACTGCGTCCATTCCCGACTGTGTTTTCAACAGGTGATATCTTCGGTTCTGTCACAGCTAGAACTGTGATTTTGGTGTCATATGAAAGAGTAGAATCCAGTCTTTCAAATGCCACCAAATCTGCTTTTTAGGTGGCCCACAGCCCGAGATATGGCTTTTTGAATTGATCCCCCTTCCTGTAGCTTGAGTTTCACAATGTGTGTGAAGCAGCTTCATGCTGATAGGACAGCATCAGATGCTGAGAGTCAGCTCCACCTCAGGAGAATTGCTGCTGTTACCTCCCAGATGTGTAATAAAGGCTAAATTACATATTTAGAAAATGCTCATAATTTTGCAAATAATAAACATTTTTTTTACTACAAATCACCCTGTAGTTATCAGCAGCAAAGCACCAATTAGACTAGTTAGGAGTTAGGGACCTGATAAACTGGTAACAGAGTCCCTTTAAGAGCTCTTCAAAAGTTTTTCCCACAATGGATGTTAAGCTTACTGGTCTATAATTACTTTGTATTGAACTTACTACTTATAGAAAACTCAATGACATTCATGGGGTCTCTGTCACCAATGAAAAACCCGATAGATTTTTAATTGCCTATAAAGAATTTGATTCATCATATACTTTAGTTATGTAAACTTAAATAATAAACAAATGAATAAACTAAAGCAACAAATAGCAAGGCACTGCTGAGATTTGAACTCAGGATCTCCTGTTTACTAGACAGGCGCTTTAACCAACTAAGCCACAGCACCAAAGCACTTTTCTTCTCACGGTGTCCTACCACACAGCTCAGTTCAGAGCAAAAGACTGATCTCATATCTTAGGCTAGCCCCTTAGGTGTAGTTGGCAGAAGTCTTAACAGTAAGGGTACATAAGTTGTGATGGCCGAGTGGTTAAGGCGTTGGATTTGAAATCCAATGGGGTCTCCCTGCACAGGTTCAAGTTCTGTTCACAACGTTCTATTTTAAGAAGAGAACTTCCAGAAACATATTAAAGTTTGTCACCTATAGAAAGAGTTATTTTAATTCCATCCTCTTTATCACTGATTAATTACATTAATAATAGTGGTTCCAGCTGTGCCCCTGGCTTACAACTCTGAAAAGCGAGCAATATTTAGAGTATAAATCACTATAACTACAGCATCCCATTTGTCCAGACTTTTATTTTCCTCTTGATAAAAACAAATCAGGTTGGTTGGACAACTTCTGTCCTTAGTAAATCTCTGCTTGCTGTCAATTATAATACTATTTTCTGTCACATACTCCTGTATATAGTCCCTTAAATGGACTCTGTCACCAGTTTATCAATTCCCAATTTCCTAACTAGCCTAATAGGCGCTATGATGCTGATAACTACAGTGTGATTTGTTGTTTTTTTTTAAAAAAAACGTTTATTTGCAAAGTTATGAGCATTTATCTATATATACTAATGTAGCTCTAATAGCCAAATAGGAGATGACTCCTTTTTACTCTGGGCAGCTAATGTTTTCTGTATGACGCTGTCCAATCAGCATACAACTTCTCCCCCTTCCCTGTCCAGCAACACAGTGTGATCATATAGTAAACTGCGTCCATTCCCGACTGTGTTTTCAACAGGTGATATCTTCGGTTCTGTCACAGCTAGAACTGTGATTTTGGTGTCATATGAAAGAGTAGAATCCAGTCTTTCAAATGCCACCAAATCTGCTTTTTAGGTGGCCCACAGCCCGAGATATGGCTTTTTGAATTGATCCCCCTTCCTGTAGCTTGAGTTTCACAATGTGTGTGAAGCAGCTTCATGCTGATAGGACAGCATCAGATGCTGAGAGTCAGCTCCACCTCAGGAGAATTGCTGCTGTTACCTCCCAGATGTCTAATAAAGGCTAAATTACATATTTAGAAAATTCTCATAATTTTGCAAATAATAAACATTTTTTTTACTACAAATCACCCTGTAGTTATCAGCAGCAAAGCACCAATTAGACTAGTTAGGAGTTAGGGACCTGATAAACTGGTAACAGAGTCCCTTTAAGAGCTCTTCAAAAGTTTTTCCCACAATGGATGTTAAGCTTACTGGTCTATAATTACTTTGTATTGAACTTACTACTTATAGAAAACTTAATGACATTCATGGGGTCTCTGTCACCAATGAAAAACCCGATAGATTTTTAATTGCCTATAAAGAATTTGATTCATCATATACTTTAGTTATGTAAACTTAAATAATAAACAAGTGAATAAACTAAAGCAACAAATAGCAAGGCACTGCTGAGATTTGAACTCAGGATCTCCTGTTTACTAGACAGGCGCTTTAACCAACTAAGCCACAGCACCAAAGCACTTTTCTTCTCACGGTGTCCTACCACACAGCTCAGTTCAGAGCAAAAGACTGATCTCATATCTTAGGCTAGCCCCTTAGGTGTAGTTGGCAGAAGTCTTAACAGGCAGGGTACATAAGTTGTGATGGCCGAGTGGTTAAGGCGTTGGATTTGAAATCCAATGGGGTCTCCCTGCACAGGTTCAAGTCCTGTTCACAACGTTCTATTTTAAGAAGAGAACTTCCAGAAACATATTAAAGTTTGTCACCTATAGAAAGAGTTATTTTAATTCCATCCTCTTTATCACTGATTAATTACATTAATAATAGTGGTTCCAGCTGTGCCCCTGGCTTACAACTCTGAAAAGCGAGCAATATTTAGAGTATAAATCACTATAACTACAGCATCCCATTTGTCCAGACTTTTATTTTCCTCTTGATAAAAACAAATCAGGTTGGTTGGACAACTTCTGTCCTTAGTAAATCTCTGCTTGCTGTCAATTATAATACTATTTTCTGTCACATACTCCTGTATATAATCCCTTAAATGGACTCTGTCACCAGTTTATCAATTCCCAATTTCCTAACTAGCCTAATAGGCGCTATGATGCTGATAACTACAGTGTGATTTGTTGTTTTTTTTTAAAAAAAACGTTTATTTGCAAAGTTATGAGCATTTATCTATATATACTAATGTAGCTCTAATAGCCAAATAGGAGATGACTCCTTTTTACTCTGGGCAGCTAATGTTTTCTGTATGACGCTGTCCAATCAGCATACAACTTCTCCCCCTTCCCTGTCCAGCAACACAGTGTGATCATATAGTAAACTGCGTCCATTCCCGACTGTGTTTTCAACAGGTGATATCTTCGGTTCTGTCACAGCTAGAACTGTGATTTTGGTGTCATATGAAAGAGTAGAATCCAGTCTTTCAAATGCCACAAAATCTGCTGTTTTAGGTGGCCCACAGCCCGAGATATGGCTGTTTGAATTGATCCTCCTTCCCTGTAGCTTGAGTTTCACAATGTGTGTGAAGCAACTTCATGCTGATAGGACAGCATCAGATGCTGAGAGTCAGCTCCACCTCAGGAGAATTGCTGCTGTTACCTCCCAGATGTCTAATAAAGGCTAAATTACATATTTAGAAAATTCTCATAATTTTGCAAATAATAAACATTTTTTTACTACAAATCCCCCTGTAGTTATCAGCAGCAAAGCACCAATTAGACTAGTTAGGAGTTAGGGACCTGATAAACTGGTAACAGAGTCCCTTTAAGAGCTCTTCAAAAGTTTTTCCCACAATGGATGTTAAGCTTACTGGTCTATAATTACTTTGTATTGAACTTACTACTTATAGAAAACTTAATGACATTCATGGGGTCTCTGTCACCAATGAAAAACCCGATAGATTTTTAATTGCCTATAAAGAATTTGATTCATCATATACTTTAGTTATGTAAACTTAAATAATAAACAAGTGAATAAACTAAAGCAACAAATAGCAAGGCACTGCTGAGATTTGAACTCAGGATCTCCTGTTTACTAGACAGGCGCTTTAACCAACTAAGCCACAGCACCAAAGCACTTTTCTTCTCACGGTGTCCTACCACACAGCTCAGTTCAGAGCAAAAGACTGATCTCATATCTTAGGCTAGCCCCTTAGGTGTAGTTGGCAGAAGTCTTAACAGGCAGGGTACATAAGTTGTGATGGCCGAGTGGTTAAGGCGTTGGATTTGAAATCCAATGGGGTCTCCCTGCACAGGTTCAAGTCCTGTTCACAACGTTCTATTTTAAGAAGAGAACTTCCAGAAACATATTAAAGTTTGTCACCTATAGAAAGAGTTATTTTAATTCCATCCTCTTTATCACTGATTAATTACATTAATAATAGTGGTTCCAGCTGTGCCCCTGGCTTACAACTCTGAAAAGCGAGCAATATTTAGAGTATAAATCACTATAACTACAGCATCCCATTTGTCCAGACTTTTATTTTCCTCTTGATAAAAACAAATCAGGTTGGTTGGACAACTTCTGTCCTTAGTAAATCTCTGCTTGCTGTCAATTATAATACTATTTTCTGTCACATACTCCTGTATATAATCCCTTAAATGGACTCTGTCACCAGTTTATCAATTCCCAATTTCCTAACTAGCCTAATAGGCGCTATGATGCTGATAACTACAGTGTGATTTGTTTTTTTTTTTTAAAAAAAACGTTTATTTGCAAAGTTATGAGCATTTATCTATATATACTAATGTAGCTCTAATAGCCAAATAGGAGATGACTCCTTTTTACTCTGGGCAGCTAATGTTTTCTGTATGACGCTGTCCAATCAGCATACAACTTCTCCCCCTTCCCTGTCCAGCAACACAGTGTGATCATATAGTAAACTGCGTCCATTCCCGACTGTGTTTTCAACAGGTGATATCTTCGGTTCTGTCACAGCTAGAACTGTGATTTTGGTGTCATATGAAAGAGTAGAATCCAGTCTTTCAAATGCCACAAAATCTGCTGTTTTAGGTGGCCCACAGCCCGAGATATGGCTGTTTGAATTGATCCTCCTTCCCTGTAGCTTGAGTTTCACAATGTGTGTGAAGCAACTTCATGCTGATAGGACAGCATCAGATGCTGAGAGTCAGCTCCACCTCAGGAGAATTGCTGCTGTTACCTCCCAGATGTCTAATAAAGGCTAAATTACATATTTAGAAAATTCTCATAATTTTGCAAATAATAAACATTTTTTTACTACAAATCACCCTGTAGTTATCAGCAGCAAAGCACCAATTAGACTAGTTAGGAGTTAGGGACCTGATAAACTGGTAACAGAGTCCCTTTAAGAGCTCTTCAAAAGTTTTTCCCACAATGGATGTTAAGCTTACTGGTCTATAATTACTTTGTATTGAACTTACTACTTATAGAAAACTTAATGACATTCATGGGGTCTCTGTCACCAATGAAAAACCCGATAGATTTTTAATTGCCTATAAAGAATTTGATTCATCATATACTTTAGTTATGTAAACTTAAATAATAAACAAGTGAATAAACTAAAGCAACAAATAGCAAGGCACTGCTGAGATTTGAACTCAGGATCTCCTGTTTACTAGACAGGCGCTTTAACCAACTAAGCCACAGCACCAAAGCACTTTTCTTCTCACGGTGTCCTACCACACAGCTCAGTTCAGAGCAAAAGACTGATCTCATATCTTAGGCTAGCCCCTTAGGTGTAGTTGGCAGAAGTCTTAACAGGCAGGGTACATAAGTTGTGATGGCCGAGTGGTTAAGGCGTTGGATTTGAAATCCAATGGGGTCTCCCTGCACAGGTTCAAGTCCTGTTCACAACGTTCTATTTTAAGAAGAGAACTTCCAGAAACATATTAAAGTTTGTCACCTATAGAAAGAGTTATTTTAATTCCATCCTCTTTATCACTGATTAATTACATTAATAATAGTGGTTCCAGCTGTGCCCCTGGCTTACAACTCTGAAAAGCGAGCAATATTTAGAGTATAAATCACTATAACTACAGCATCCCATTTGTCCAGACTTTTATTTTCCTCTTGATAAAAACAAATCAGGTTGGTTGGACAACTTCTGTCCTTAGTAAATCTCTGCTTGCTGTCAATTATAATACTATTTTCTGTCACATACTCCTGTATATAGTCCCTTAAATGGACTCTGTCACCAGTTTATCAATTCCCAATTTCCTAACTAGCCTAATAGGCGCTATGATGCTGATAACTACAGTGTGATTTGTTGTTTTTTTTTTAAAAAAACGTTTATTTGCAAAGTTATGAGCATTTATCTATATATACTAATGTAGCTCTAATAGCCAAATAGGAGATGACTCCTTTTTACTCTGGGCAGCTAATGTTTTCTGTATGACGCTGTCCAATCAGCATACAACTTCTCCCCCTTCCCTGTCCAGCAACACAGTGTGATCGTATAGTAAACTGCGTCCATTCCCGACTGTGTATTCAACAGGTGATATCTTCGGTTCTGTCACAGCTAGAACTGTGATTTTGGTGTCATATGAAAGAGTAGAATCCAGTCTTTCAAATGCCACAAAATCTGCTGTTTTAGGTGGCCCACAGCCCGAGATATGGCTGTTTGAATTGATCCTCCTTCCCTGTAGCTTGAGTTTCACAATGTGTGTGAAGCAACTTCATGCTGATAGGACAGCATCAGATGCTGAGAGTCAGCTCCACCTCAGGAGAATTGCTGCTGTTACCTCCCAGATGTCTAATAAAGGCTAAATTACATATTTAGAAAATTCTCATAATTTTGCAAATAATAAACATTTTTTTACTACAAATCACCCTGTAGTTATCAGCAGCAAAGCACCAATTAGACTAGTTAGGAGTTAGGGACCTGATAAACTGGTAACAGAGTCCCTTTAAGAGCTCTTCAAAAGTTTTTCCCACAATGGATGTTAAGCTTACTGGTCTATAATTACTTTGTATTGAACTTACTACTTATAGAAAACTTAATGACATTCATGGGGTCTCTGTCACCAATGAAAAACCCGATAGATTTTTAATTGCCTATAAAGAATTTGATTCATCATATACTTTAGTTATGTAAACTTAAATAATAAACAAGTGAATAAACTAAAGCAACAAATAGCAAGGCACTGCTGAGATTTGAACTCAGGATCTCCTGTTTACTAGACAGGCGCTTTAACCAACTAAGCCACAGCACCAAAGCACTTTTCTTCTCACGGTGTCCTACCACACAGCTCAGTTCAGAGCAAAAGACTGATCTCATATCTTAGGCTAGCCCCTTAGGTGTAGTTGGCAGAAGTCTTAACAGGCAGGGTACATAAGTTGTGATGGCCGAGTGGTTAAGGCGTTGGATTTGAAATCCAATGGGGTCTCCCTGCACAGGTTCAAGTCCTGTTCACAACGTTCTATTTTAAGAAGAGAACTTCCAGAAACATATTAAAGTTTGTCACCTATAGAAAGAGTTATTTTAATTCCATCCTCTTTATCACTGATTAATTACATTAATAATAGTGGTTCCAGCTGTGCCCCTGGCTTACAACTCTGAAAAGCGAGCAATATTTAGAGTATAAATCACTATAACTACAGCATCCCATTTGTCCAGACTTTTATTTTCCTCTTGATAAAAACAAATCAGGTTGGTTGGACAACTTCTGTCCTTAGTAAATCTCTGCTTGCTGTCAATTATAATACTATTTTCTGTCACATACTCCTGTATATAATCCCTTAAATGGACTCTGTCACCAGTTTATCAATTCCCAATTTCCTAACTAGCCTAATAGGCGCTATGATGCTGATAACTACAGTGTGATTTGTTGTTTTTTTAAAAAAAAAACGTTTATTTGCAAAGTTATGAGCATTTATCTATATATACTAATGTAGCTCTAATAGCCAAATAGGAGATGACTCCTTTTTACTCTGGGCAGCTAATGTTTTCTGTATGACGCTGTCCAATCAGCATACAACTTCTCCCCCTTCCCTGTCCAGCAACACAGTGTGATCATATAGTAAACTGCGTCCATTCCCGACTGTGTTTTCAACAGGTGATATCTTCGGTTCTGTCACAGCTAGAACTGTGATTTTGGTGTCATATGAAAGAGTAGAATCCAGTCTTTCAAATGCCACAAAATCTGCTGTTTTAGGTGGCCCACAGCCCGAGATATGGCTGTTTGAATTGATCCTCCTTCCCTGTAGCTTGAGTTTCACAATGTGTGTGAAGCAACTTCATGCTGATAGGACAGCATCAGATGCTGAGAGTCAGCTCCACCTCAGGAGAATTGCTGCTGTTACCTCCCAGATGTCTAATAAAGGCTAAATTACATATTTAGAAAATTCTCATAATTTTGCAAATAATAAACATTTTTTTACTACAAATCACCCTGTAGTTATCAGCAGCAAAGCACCAATTAGACTAGTTAGGAGTTAGGGACCTGATAAACTGGTAACAGAGTCCCTTTAAGAGCTCTTCAAAAGTTTTTCCCACAATGGATGTTAAGCTTACTGGTCTATAATTACTTTGTATTGAACTTACTACTTATAGAAAACTTAATGACATTCATGGGGTCTCTGTCACCAATGAAAAACCCGATAGATTTTTAATTGCCTATAAAGAATTTGATTCATCATATACTTTAGTTATGTAAACTTAAATAATAAACAAGTGAATAAACTAAAGCAACAAATAGCAAGGCACTGCTGAGATTTGAACTCAGGATCTCCTGTTTACTAGACAGGCGCTTTAACCAACTAAGCCACAGCACCAAAGCACTTTTCTTCTCACGGTGTCCTACCACACAGCTCAGTTCAGAGCAAAAGACTGATCTCATATCTTAGGCTAGCCCCTTAGGTGTAGTTGGCAGAAGTCTTAACAGGCAGGGTACATAAGTTGTGATGGCCGAGTGGTTAAGGCGTTGGATTTGAAATCCAATGGGGTCTCCCTGCACAGGTTCAAGTCCTGTTCACAACGTTCTATTTTAAGAAGAGAACTTCCAGAAACATATTAAAGTTTGTCACCTATAGAAAGAGTTATTTTAATTCCATCCTCTTTATCACTGATTAATTACATTAATAATAGTGGTTCCAGCTGTGCCCCTGGCTTACAACTCTGAAAAGCGAGCAATATTTAGAGTATAAATCACTATAACTACAGCATCCCATTTGTCCAGACTTTTATTTTCCTCTTGATAAAAACAAATCAGGTTGGTTGGACAACTTCTGTCCTTAGTAAATCTCTGCTTGCTGTCAATTATAATACTATTTTCTGTCACATACTCCTGTATATAGTCCCTTAAATGGACTCTGTCACCAGTTTATCAATTCCCAATTTCCTAACTAGCCTAATAGGCGCTATGATGCTGATAACTACAGTGTGATTTGTTGTTTTTTTTTTAAAAAAACGTTTATTTGCAAAGTTATGAGCATTTATCTATATATACTAATGTAGCTCTAATAGCCAAATAGGAGATGACTCCTTTTTACTCTGGGCAGCTAATGTTTTCTGTATGACGCTGTCCAATCAGCATACAACTTCTCCCCCTTCCCTGTCCAGCAACACAGTGTGATCGTATAGTAAACTGCGTCCATTCCCGACTGTGTATTCAACAGGTGATATCTTCGGTTCTGTCACAGCTAGAACTGTGATTTTGGTGTCATATGAAAGAGTAGAATCCAGTCTTTCAAATGCCACAAAATCTGCTGTTTTAGGTGGCCCACAGCCCGAGATATGGCTGTTTGAATTGATCCTCCTTCCCTGTAGCTTGAGTTTCACAATGTGTGTGAAGCAACTTCATGCTGATAGGACAGCATCAGATGCTGAGAGTCAGCTCCACCTCAGGAGAATTGCTGCTGTTACCTCCCAGATGTCTAATAAAGGCTAAATTACATATTTAGAAAATTCTCATAATTTTGCAAATAATAAACATTTTTTTACTACAAATCACCCTGTAGTTATCAGCAGCAAAGCACCAATTAGACTAGTTAGGAGTTAGGGACCTGATAAACTGGTAACAGAGTCCCTTTAAGAGCTCTTCAAAAGTTTTTCCCACAATGGATGTTAAGCTTACTGGTCTATAATTACTTTGTATTGAACTTACTACTTATAGAAAACTTAATGACATTCATGGGGTCTCTGTCACCAATGAAAAACCCGATAGATTTTTAATTGCCTATAAAGAATTTGATTCATCATATACTTTAGTTATGTAAACTTAAATAATAAACAAGTGAATAAACTAAAGCAACAAATAGCAAGGCACTGCTGAGATTTGAACTCAGGATCTCCTGTTTACTAGACAGGCGCTTTAACCAACTAAGCCACAGCACCAAAGCACTTTTCTTCTCACGGTGTCCTACCACACAGCTCAGTTCAGAGCAAAAGACTGATCTCATATCTTAGGCTAGCCCCTTAGGTGTAGTTGGCAGAAGTCTTAACAGGCAGGGTACATAAGTTGTGATGGCCGAGTGGTTAAGGCGTTGGATTTGAAATCCAATGGGGTCTCCCTGCACAGGTTCAAGTCCTGTTCACAACGTTCTATTTTAAGAAGAGAACTTCCAGAAACATATTAAAGTTTGTCACCTATAGAAAGAGTTATTTTAATTCCATCCTCTTTATCACTGATTAATTACATTAATAATAGTGGTTCCAGCTGTGCCCCTGGCTTACAACTCTGAAAAGCGAGCAATATTTAGAGTATAAATCACTATAACTACAGCATCCCATTTGTCCAGACTTTTATTTTCCTCTTGATAAAAACAAATCAGGTTGGTTGGACAACTTCTGTCCTTAGTAAATCTCTGCTTGCTGTCAATTATAATACTATTTTCTGTCACATACTCCTGTATATAGTCCCTTAAATGGACTCTGTCACCAGTTTATCAATTCCCAATTTCCTAACTAGCCTAATAGGCGCTATGATGCTGATAACTACAGTGTGATTTGTTGTTTTTTTTTTAAAAAAACGTTTATTTGCAAAGTTATGAGCATTTATCTATATATACTAATGTAGCTCTAATAGCCAAATAGGAGATGACTCCTTTTTACTCTGGGCAGCTAATGTTTTCTGTATGACGCTGTCCAATCAGCATACAACTTCTCCCCCTTCCCTGTCCAGCAACACAGTGTGATCGTATAGTAAACTGCGTCCATTCCCGACTGTGTATTCAACAGGTGATATCTTCGGTTCTGTCACAGCTAGAACTGTGATTTTGGTGTCATATGAAAGAGTAGAATCCAGTCTTTCAAATGCCACAAAATCTGCTGTTTTAGGTGGCCCACAGCCCGAGATATGGCTGTTTGAATTGATCCTCCTTCCCTGTAGCTTGAGTTTCACAATGTGTGTGAAGCAACTTCATGCTGATAGGACAGCATCAGATGCTGAGAGTCAGCTCCACCTCAGGAGAATTGCTGCTGTTACCTCCCAGATGTCTAATAAAGGCTAAATTACATATTTAGAAAATTCTCATAATTTTGCAAATAATAAACATTTTTTTACTACAAATCACCCTGTAGTTATCAGCAGCAAAGCACCAATTAGACTAGTTAGGAGTTAGGGACCTGATAAACTGGTAACAGAGTCCCTTTAAGAGCTCTTCAAAAGTTTTTCCCACAATGGATGTTAAGCTTACTGGTCTATAATTACTTTGTATTGAACTTACTACTTATAGAAAACTTAATGACATTCATGGGGTCTCTGTCACCAATGAAAAACCCGATAGATTTTTAATTGCCTATAAAGAATTTGATTCATCATATACTTTAGTTATGTAAACTTAAATAATAAACAAGTGAATAAACTAAAGCAACAAATAGCAAGGCACTGCTGAGATTTGAACTCAGGATCTCCTGTTTACTAGACAGGCGCTTTAACCAACTAAGCCACAGCACCAAAGCACTTTTCTTCTCACGGTGTCCTACCACACAGCTCAGTTCAGAGCAAAAGACTGATCTCATATCTTAGGCTAGCCCCTTAGGTGTAGTTGGCAGAAGTCTTAACAGGCAGGGTACATAAGTTGTGATGGCCGAGTGGTTAAGGCGTTGGATTTGAAATCCAATGGGGTCTCCCTGCACAGGTTCAAGTCCTGTTCACAACGTTCTATTTTAAGAAGAGAACTTCCAGAAACATATTAAAGTTTGTCACCTATAGAAAGAGTTATTTTAATTCCATCCTCTTTATCACTGATTAATTACATTAATAATAGTGGTTCCAGCTGTGCCCCTGGCTTACAACTCTGAAAAGCGAGCAATATTTAGAGTATAAATCACTATAACTACAGCATCCCATTTGTCCAGACTTTTATTTTCCTCTTGATAAAAACAAATCAGGTTGGTTGGACAACTTCTGTCCTTAGTAAATCTCTGCTTGCTGTCAATTATAATACTATTTTCTGTCACATACTCCTGTATATAATCCCTTAAATGGACTCTGTCACCAGTTTATCAATTCCCAATTTCCTAACTAGCCTAATAGGCGCTATGATGCTGATAACTACAGTGTGATTTGTTGTTTTTTTTTAAAAAAAACGTTTATTTGCAAAGTTATGAGCATTTATCTATATATACTAATGTAGCTCTAATAGCCAAATAGGAGATGACTCCTTTTTACTCTGGGCAGCTAATGTTTTCTGTATGACGCTGTCCAATCAGCATACAACTTCTCCCCCTTCCCTGTCCAGCAACACAGTGTGATCATATAGTAAACTGCGTCCATTCCCGACTGTGTTTTCAACAGGTGATATCTTCGGTTCTGTCACAGCTAGAACTGTGATTTTGGTGTCATATGAAAGAGTAGAATCCAGTCTTTCAAATGCCACAAAATCTGCTGTTTTAGGTGGCCCACAGCCCGAGATATGGCTGTTTGAATTGATCCTCCTTCCCTGTAGCTTGAGTTTCACAATGTGTGTGAAGCAACTTCATGCTGATAGGACAGCATCAGATGCTGAGAGTCAGCTCCACCTCAGGAGAATTGCTGCTGTTACCTCCCAGATGTCTAATAAAGGCTAAATTACATATTTAGAAAATTCTCATAATTTTGCAAATAATAAACATTTTTTTACTACAAATCACCCTGTAGTTATCAGCAGCAAAGCACCAATTAGACTAGTTAGGAGTTAGGGACCTGATAAACTGGTAACAGAGTCCCTTTAAGAGCTCTTCAAAAGTTTTTCCCACAATGGATGTTAAGCTTACTGGTCTATAATTACTTTGTATTGAACTTACTACTTATAGAAAACTTAATGACATTCATGGGGTCTCTGTCACCAATGAAAAACCCGATAGATTTTTAATTGCCTATAAAGAATTTGATTCATCATATACTTTAGTTATGTAAACTTAAATAATAAACAAGTGAATAAACTAAAGCAACAAATAGCAAGGCACTGCTGAGATTTGAACTCAGGATCTCCTGTTTACTAGACAGGCGCTTTAACCAACTAAGCCACAGCACCAAAGCACTTTTCTTCTCACGGTGTCCTACCACACAGCTCAGTTCAGAGCAAAAGACTGATCTCATATCTTAGGCTAGCCCCTTAGGTGTAGTTGGCAGAAGTCTTAACAGGCAGGGTACATAAGTTGTGATGGCCGAGTGGTTAAGGCGTTGGATTTGAAATCCAATGGGGTCTCCCTGCACAGGTTCAAGTCCTGTTCACAACGTTCTATTTTAAGAAGAGAACTTCCAGAAACATATTAAAGTTTGTCACCTATAGAAAGAGTTATTTTAATTCCATCCTCTTTATCACTGATTAATTACATTAATAATAGTGGTTCCAGCTGTGCCCCTGGCTTACAACTCTGAAAAGCGAGCAATATTTAGAGTATAAATCACTATAACTACAGCATCCCATTTGTCCAGACTTTTATTTTCCTCTTGATAAAAACAAATCAGGTTGGTTGGACAACTTCTGTCCTTAGTAAATCTCTGCTTGCTGTCAATTATAATACTATTTTCTGTCACATACTCCTGTATATAATCCCTTAAATGGACTCTGTCACCAGTTTATCAATTCCCAATTTCCTAACTAGCCTAATAGGCGCTATGATGCTGATAACTACAGTGTGATTTGTTGTTTTTTTTTAAAAAAAACGTTTATTTGCAAAGTTATGAGCATTTATCTATATATACTAATGTAGCTCTAATAGCCAAATAGGAGATGACTCCTTTTTACTCTGGGCAGCTAATGTTTTCTGTATGACGCTGTCCAATCAGCATACAACTTCTCCCCCTTCCCTGTCCAGCAACACAGTGTGATCATATAGTAAACTGCGTCCATTCCCGACTGTGTTTTCAACAGGTGATATCTTCGGTTCTGTCACAGCTAGAACTGTGATTTTGGTGTCATATGAAAGAGTAGAATCCAGTCTTTCAAATGCCACAAAATCTGCTGTTTTAGGTGGCCCACAGCCCGAGATATGGCTGTTTGAATTGATCCTCCTTCCCTGTAGCTTGAGTTTCACAATGTGTGTGAAGCAACTTCATGCTGATAGGACAGCATCAGATGCTGAGAGTCAGCTCCACCTCAGGAGAATTGCTGCTGTTACCTCCCAGATGTCTAATAAAGGCTAAATTACATATTTAGAAAATTCTCATAATTTTGCAAATAATAAACATTTTTTTACTACAAATCACCCTGTAGTTATCAGCAGCAAAGCACCAATTAGACTAGTTAGGAGTTAGGGACCTGATAAACTGGTAACAGAGTCCCTTTAAGAGCTCTTCAAAAGTTTTTCCCACAATGGATGTTAAGCTTACTGGTCTATAATTACTTTGTATTGAACTTACTACTTATAGAAAACTCAATGACATTCATGGGGTCTCTGTCACCAATGAAAAACCCGATAGATTTTTAATTGCCTATAAAGAATTTGATTCATCATATACTTTAGTTATGTAAACTTAAATAATAAACAAGTGAATAAACTAAAGCAACAAATAGCAAGGCACTGCTGAGATTTGAACTCAGGATCTCCTGTTTACTAGACAGGCGCTTTAACCAACTAAGCCACAGCACCAAAGCACTTTTCTTCTCACGGTGTCCTACCACACAGCTCAGTTCAGAGCAAAAGACTGATCTCATATCTTAGGCTAGCCCCTTAGGTGTAGTTGGCAGAAGTCTTAACAGTCAGGGTACATAAGTTGTGATGGCCGAGTGGTTAAGGCGTTGGATTTGAAATCCAATGGGGTCTCCCTGCACAGGTTCAAGTCCTGTTCACAACGTTCTATTTTAAGAAGAGAACTTCCAGAAACATATTAAAGTTTGTCACCTATAGAAAGAGTTATTTTAATTCCATCCTCTTTATCACTGATTAATTACATTAATAATAGTGGTTCCAGCTGTGCCCCTGGCTTACAACTCTGAAAAGCGAGCAATATTTAGAGTATAAATCACTATAACTACAGCATCCCATTTGTCCAGACTTTTATTTTCCTCTTGATAAAAACAAATCAGGTTGGTTGGACAACTTCTGTCCTTAGTAAATCTCTGCTTGCTGTCAATTATAATACTATTTTCTGTCACATACTCCTGTATATAGTCCCTTAAATGGACTCTGTCACCAGTTTATCAATTCCCAATTTCCTAACTAGCCTAATAGGCGCTATGATGCTGATAACTACAGTGTGATTTGTTGTTTTTTTTTTAAAAAAACGTTTATTTGCAAAGTTATGAGCATTTATCTATATATACTAATGTAGCTCTAATAGCCAAATAGGAGATGACTCCTTTTTACTCTGGGCAGCTAATGTTTTCTGTATGACGCTGTCCAATCAGCATACAACTTCTCCCCCTTCCCTGTCCAGCAACACAGTGTGATCGTATAGTAAACTGCGTCCATTCCCGACTGTGTATTGAACAGGTGATATCTTCGGTTCTGTCACAGCTAGAACTGTGATTTTGGTGTCATATGAAAGAGTAGAATCCAGTCTTTCAAATGCCACAAAATCTGCTGTTTTAGGTGGCCCACAGCCCGAGATATGGCTGTTTGAATTGATCCTCCTTCCCTGTAGCTTGAGTTTCACAATGTGTGTGAAGCAACTTCATGCTGATAGGACAGCATCAGATGCTGAGAGTCAGCTCCACCTCAGGGGAATTGCTGCTGTTACCTCCCAGATGTCTAATAAAGGCTAAATTACATATTTAGAAAATGCTCATAATTTTGCAAATAATAAACATTTTTTTTACTACAAATCACCCTGTAGTTATCAGCAGCAAAGCACCAATTAGACTAGTTAGGAGTTAGGGACCTGATAAACTGGTAACAGAGTCCCTTTAAGAGCTCTTCAAAAGTTTTTCCCACAATGGATGTTAAGCTTACTGGTCTATAATTACTTTGTATTGAACTTACTACTTATAGAAAACTCAATGACATTCATGGGGTCTCTGTCACCAATGAAAAACCCGATAGATTTTTAATTGCCTATAAAGAATTTGATTCATCATATACTTTAGTTATGTAAACTTAAATAATAAACAAGTGAATAAACTAAAGCAACAAATAGCAAGGCACTGCTGAGATTTGAACTCAGGATCTCCTGTTTACTAGACAGGCGCTTTAACCAACTAAGCCACAGCACCAAAGCACTTTTCTTCTCACGGTGTCCTACCACACAGCTCAGTTCAGAGCAAAAGACTGATCTCATATCTTAGGCTAGCCCCTTAGGTGTAGTTGGCAGAAGTCTTAACAGGCAGGGTACATAAGTTGTGATGGCCGAGTGGTTAAGGCGTTGGATTTGAAATCCAATGGGGTCTCCCTGCACAGGTTCAAGTCCTGTTCACAACGTTCTATTTTAAGAAGAGAACTTCCAGAAACATATTAAAGTTTGTCACCTATAGAAAGAGTTATTTTAATTCCATCCTCTTTATCACTGATTAATTACATTAATAATAGTGGTTCCAGCTGTGCCCCTGGCTTACAACTCTGAAAAGCGAGCAATATTTAGAGTATAAATCACTATAACTACAGCATCCCATTTGTCCAGACTTTTATTTTCCTCTTGATAAAAACAAATCAGGTTGGTTGGACAACTTCTGTCCTTAGTAAATCTCTGCTTGCTGTCAATTATAATACTATTTTCTGTCACATACTCCTGTATATAGTCCCTTAAATGGACTCTGTCACCAGTTTATCAATTCCCAATTTCCTAACTAGCCTAATAGGCGCTATGATGCTGATAACTACAGTGTGATTTGTTGTTTTTTTTTAAAAAAAACGTTTATTTGCAAAGTTATGAGCATTTATCTATATATACTAATGTAGCTCTAATAGCCAAATAGGAGATGACTCCTTTTTACTCTGGGCAGCTAATGTTTTCTGTATGACGCTGTCCAATCAGCATACAACTTCTCCCCCTTCCCTGTCCAGCAACACAGTGTGATCATATAGTAAACTGCGTCCATTCCCGACTGTGTTTTCAACAGGTGATATCTTCGGTTCCGTCACAGCTAGAACTGTGATTTTGGTGTCATATGAAAGAGTAGAATCCAGTCTTTCAAATGCCACAAAATCTGCTGTTTTAGGTGGCCCACAGCCCGAGATATGGCTGTTTGAATTGATCCTCCTTCCCTGTAGCTTGAGTTTCACAATGTGTGTGAAGCAACTTCATGCTGATAGGACAGCATCAGATGCTGAGAGTCAGCTCCACCTCCGGAGAATTGCTGCTGTTACCTCCCAGATGTCTAATAAAGGCTAAATTACATATTTAGAAAATGCTCATAATTTTGCAAATAATAAACATTTTTTTTACTACAAATCACCCTGTAGTTATCAGCAGCAAAGCACCAATTAGACTAGTTAGGAGTTAGGGACCTGATAAACTGGTAACAGAGTCCCTTTAAGAGCTCTTCAAAAGTTTTTCCCACAATGGATGTTAAGCTTACTGGTCTATAATTACTTTGTATTGAACTTACTACTTATAGAAAACTCAATGACATTCATGGGGTCTCTGTCACCAATGAAAAACCCGATAGATTTTTAATTGCCTATAAAGAATTTGATTCATCATATACTTTAGTTATGTAAACTTAAATAATAAACAAGTGAATAAACTAAAGCAACAAATAGCAAGGCACTGCTGAGATTTGAACTCAGGATCTCCTGTTTACTAGACAGGCGCTTTAGCCAACTAAGCCACAGCACCAAAGCACTTTTCTTCTCACGGTGTCCTACCACACAGCTCAGTTCAGAGCAAAAGACTGATCTCATATCTTAGGCTAGCCCCTTAGGTGTAGTTGGCAGAAGTCTTAACAGGCAGGGTACATAAGTTGTGATGGCCGAGTGGTTAAGGCGTTGGATTTGAAATCCAATGGGGTCTCCCTGCACAGGTTCAAGTCCTGTTCACAACGTTCTATTTTAAGAAGAGAACTTCCAGAAACATATTAAAGTTTGTCACCTATAGAAAGAGTTATTTTAATTCCATCCTCTTTATCACTGATTAATTACATTAATAATAGTGGTTCCAGCTGTGCCCCTGGCTTACAACTCTGAAAAGCGAGCAATATTTAGAGTATAAATCACTATAACTACAGCATCCCATTTGTCCAGACTTTTATTTTCCTCTTGATAAAAACAAATCAGGTTGGTTGGACAACTTCTGTCCTTAGTAAATCTCTGCTTGCTGTCAATTATAATACTATTTTCTGTCACATACTCCTGTATATAGTCCCTTAAATGGACTCTGTCACCAGTTTATCAATTCCCAATTTCCTAACTAGCCTAATAGGCGCTATGATGCTGATAACTACAGTGTGATTTGTTGTTTTTTTTTTTTTAAAAACGTTTATTTGCAAAGTTATGAGCATTTATCTATATATACTAATGTAGCTCTAATAGCCAAATAGGAGATGACTCCTTTTTACTCTGGGCAGCTAATGTTTTCTGTATGACGCTGTCCAATCAGCATACAACTTCTCCCCCTTCCCTGTCCAGCAACACAGTGTGATCATATAGTAAACTGCGTCCATTCCCGACTGTGTTTTCAACAGGTGATATCTTCGGTTCTGTCACAGCTAGAACTGTGATTTTGGTGTCATATGAAAGAGTAGAATCCAGTCTTTCAAATGCCACAAAATCTGCTGTTTTAGGTGGCCCACAGCCCGAGATATGGCTGTTTGAATTGATCCTCCTTCCCTGTAGCTTGAGTTTCACAATGTGTGTGAAGCAACTTCATGCTGATAGGACAGCATCAGATGCTGAGAGTCAGCTCCACCTCCGGAGAATTGCTGCTGTTACCTCCCAGATGTCTAATAAAGGCTAAATTACATATTTAGAAAATGCTCATAATTTTGCAAATAATAAACATTTTTTTTACTACAAATCACCCTGTAGTTATCAGCAGCAAAGCACCAATTAGACTAGTTAGGAGTTAGGGACCTGATAAACTGGTAACAGAGTCCCTTTAAGAGCTCTTCAAAAGTTTTTCCCACAATGGATGTTAAGCTTACTGGTCTATAATTACTTTGTATTGAACTTACTACTTATAGAAAACTCAATGACATTCATGGGGTCTCTGTCACCAATGAAAAACCCGATAGATTTTTAATTGCCTATAAAGAATTTGATTCATCATATACTTTAGTTATGTAAACTTAAATAATAAACAAGTGAATAAACTAAAGCAACAAATAGCAAGGCACTGCTGAGATTTGAACTCAGGATCTCCTGTTTACTAGACAGGCGCTTTAACCAACTAAGCCACAGCACCAAAGCACTTTTCTTCTCACGGTGTCCTACCACACAGCTCAGTTCAGAGCAAAAGACTGATCTCATATCTTAGGCTAGCCCCTTAGGTGTAGTTGGCAGAAGTCTTAACAGGCAGGGTACATAAGTTGTGATGGCCGAGTGGTTAAGGCGTTGGATTTGAAATCCAATGGGGTCTCCCTGCACAGGTTCAAGTCCTGTTCACAACGTTCTATTTTAAGAAGAGAACTTCCAGAAACATATTAAAGTTTGTCACCTATAGAAAGAGTTATTTTAATTCCATCCTCTTTATCACTGATTAATTACATTAATAATAGTGGTTCCAGCTGTGCCCCTGGCTTACAACTCTGAAAAGCGAGCAATATTTAGAGTATAAATCACTATAACTACAGCATCCCATTTGTCCAGACTTTTATTTTCCTCTTGATAAAAACAAATCAGGTTGGTTGGACAACTTCTGTCCTTAGTAAATCTCTGCTTGCTGTCAATTATAATACTATTTTCTGTCACATACTCCTGTATATAGTCCCTTAAATGGACTCTGTCACCAGTTTATCAATTCCCAATTTCCTAACTAGCCTAATAGGCGCTATGATGCTGATAACTACAGTGTGATTTGTTGTTTTTTTTTTTAAAAAAACGTTTATTTGCAAAGTTATGAGCATTTATCTATATATACTAATGTAGCTCTAATAGCCAAATAGGAGATGACTCCTTTTTACTCTGGGCAGCTAATGTTTTCTGTATGACGCTGTCCAATCAGCATACAACTTCTCCCCCTTCCCTGTCCAGCAACACAGTGTGATCATATAGTAAACTGCGTCCATTCCCGACTGTGTTTTCAACAGGTGATATCTTCGGTTCTGTCACAGCTAGAACTGTGATTTTGGTGTCATATGAAAGAGTAGAATCCAGTCTTTCAAATGCCACAAAATCTGCTGTTTTAGGTGGCCCACAGCCCGAGATATGGCTGTTTGAATTGATCCTCCTTCCCTGTAGCTTGAGTTTCACAATGTGTGTGAAGCAACTTCATGCTGATAGGACAGCATCAGATGCTGAGAGTCAGCTCCACCTCAGGAGAATTGCTGCTGTTACCTCCCAGATGTCTAATAAAGGCTAAATTACATATTTAGAAAATTCTCATAATTTTGCAAATAATAAACATTTTTTTTACTACAAATCACCCTGTAGTTATCAGCAGCAAAGCACCAATTAGACTAGTTAGGAGTTAGGGACCTGATAAACTGGTAACAGAGTCCCTTTAAGAGCTCTTCAAAAGTTTTTCCCACAATGGATGTTAAGCTTACTGGTCTATAATTACTTTGTATTGAACTTACTACTTATAGAAAACTCAATGACATTCATGGGGTCTCTGTCACCAATGAAAAACCCGATAGATTTTTAATTGCCTATAAAGAATTTGATTCATCATATACTTTAGTTATGTAAACTTAAATAATAAACAAGTGAATAAACTAAAGCAACAAATAGCAAGGCACTGCTGAGATTTGAACTCAGGATCTCCTGTTTACTAGACAGGCGCTTTAACCAACTAAGCCACAGCACCAAAGCACTTTTCTTCTCCCGGTGTCCTACCACACAGCTCAGTTCAGAGCAAAAGACTGATCTCATATCTTAGGCTAGCCCCTTAGGTGTAGTTGGCAGAAGTCTTAACAGGCAGGGTACATAAGTTGTGATGGCCGAGTGGTTAAGGCGTTGGATTTGAAATCCAATGGGGTCTCCCTGCACAGGTTCAAGTCCTGTTCACAACGTTCTATTTTAAGAAGAGAACTTCCAGAAACATATTAAAGTTTGTCACCTATAGAAAGAGTTATTTTAATTCCATCCTCTTTATCACTGATTAATTACATTAATAATAGTGGTTCCAGCTGTGCCCCTGGCTTACAACTCTGAAAAGCGAGCAATATTTAGAGTATAAATCACTATAACTACAGCATCCCATTTGTCCAGACTTTTATTTTCCTCTTGATAAAAACAAATCAGGTTGGTTGGACAACTTCTGTCCTTAGTAAATCTCTGCTTGCTGTCAATTATAATACTATTTTCTGTCACATACTCCTGTATATAGTCCCTTAAATGGACTCTGTCACCAGTTTATCAATTCCCAATTTCCTAACTAGCCTAATAGGCGCTATGATGCTGATAACTACAGTGTGATTTGTTGTTTTTTTTTTAAAAAAACGTTTATTTGCAAAGTTATGAGCATTTATCTATATATACTAATGTAGCTCTAATAGCCAAATAGGAGATGACTCCTTTTTACTCTGGGCAGCTAATGTTTTCTGTATGACGCTGTCCAATCAGCATACAACTTCTCCCCCTTCCCTGTCCAGCAACACAGTGTGATCATATAGTAAACTGCGTCCATTCCCGACTGTGTTTTCAACAGGTGATATCTTCGGTTCTGTCACAGCTAGAACTGTGATTTTGGTGTCATATGAAAGAGTAGAATCCAGTCTTTCAAATGCCACAAAATCTGCTGTTTTAGGTGGCCCACAGCCCGAGATATGGCTGTTTGAATTGATCCTCCTTCCCTGTAGCTTGAGTTTCACAATGTGTGTGAAGCAACTTCATGCTGATAGGACAGCATCAGATGCTGAGAGTCAGCTCCACCTCAGGAGAATTGCTGCTGTTACCTCCCAGATGTCTAATAAAGGCTAAATTACATATTTAGAAAATTCTCATAATTTTGCAAATAATAAAATTTTTTTTTACTACAAATCACCCTGTAGTTATCAGCAGCAAAGCACCAATTAGACTAGTTAGGAGTTAGGGACCTGATAAACTGGTAACAGAGTCCCTTTAAGAGCTCTTCAAAAGTTTTTCCCACAATGGATGTTAAGCTTACTGGTCTATAATTACTTTGTATTGAACTTACTACTTATAGAAAACTCAATGACATTCATGGGGTCTCTGTCACCAATGAAAAACCCGATAGATTTTTAATTGCCTATAAAGAATTTGATTCATCATATACTTTAGTTATGTAAACTTAAATAATAAACAAGTGAATAAACTAAAGCAACAAATAGCAAGGCACTGCTGAGATTTGAACTCAGGATCTCCTGTTTACTAGACAGGCGCTTTAACCAACTAAGCCACAGCACCAAAGAACTTTTCTTCTCACGGTGTCCTACCACACAGCTCAGTTCAGAGCAAAAGACTGATCTCATATCTTAGGCTAGCCCCTTAGGTGTAGTTGGCAGAAGTCTTAACAGGCAGGGTACATAAGTTGTGATGGCCGAGTGGTTAAGGCGTTGGATTTGAAATCCAATGGGGTCTCCCTGCACAGGTTCAAGGTTCACAACGTTCTATTTTAAGAAGAGAACTTCCAGAAACATATTAAAGTTTGTCACCTATAGAAAGAGTTATTTTAATTCCATCCTCTTTATCACTGATTAATTACATTAATAATAGTGGTTCCAGCTGTGCCCCTGGCTTACAACTCTGAAAAGCGAGCAATATTTAGAGTATAAATCACTATAACTACAGCATCCCATTTGTCCAGACTTTTATTTTCCTCTTGATAAAAACAAATCAGGTTGGTTGGACAACTTCTGTCCTTAATAAATCTCTGCTTGCTGTCAATTATAATACTATTTTCTGTCACATACTCCTGTATATAGTCCCTTAAATGGACTCTGTCACCAGTTTATCAATTCCCAATTTCCTAACTAGCCTAATAGGCGCTATGATGCTGATAACTACAGTGTGATTTTTTTTTTTTTTTTTAAAAAAAACGTTTATTTGCAAAGTTATGAGCATTTATCTATATATACTAATGTAGCTCTAATAGCCAAATAGGAGATGACTCCTTTTTACTCTGGGCAGCTAATGTTTTCTGTATGACGCTGTCCAATCAGCATACAACTTCTCCCCCTTCCCTGTCCAGCAACACAGTGTGATCATATAGTACACTGCGTCCATTCCCGACTGTGGTTTCAACAGGTGATATCTTCGGTTCTGTCACAGCTGGAACTGTGATTTTGGTGTCATATGAAAGAGTAGAATCCAGTCTTTCAAATGCCACAAAATCTGCTGTTTTAGGTGGCCCACAGCCCGAGATATGGCTGTTTGAATTGATCCTCCTTCCCTGTAGCTTGAGTTTCACAATGTGTGTGAAGCAACTTCATGCTGATAGGACAGCATCAGATGCTGAGAGTCAGCTCCACCTCAGGAGAATTGCTGCTGTTACCTCCCAGATGTCTAATAAAGGCTAAATTACATATTTAGAAAATTCTCATAATTTTGCAAATAATAAATTTTTTTTTTACTACAAATCACCCTGTAGTTATCAGCAGCAAAGCACCAATTAGACTAGTTAGGAGTTAGGGACCTGATAAACTGGTAACAGAGTCCCTTTAAGAGCTCTTCAAAAGTTTTTCCCACAATGGATGTTAAGCTTACTGGTCTATAATTACTTTGTATTGAACTTACTACTTATAGAAAACTCAATGACATTCATGGGGTCTCTGTCACCAATGAAAAACCCGATAGATTTTTAATTGCCTATAAAGAATTTGATTCATCATATACTTTAGTTATGTAAACTTAAATAATAAACAAGTGAATAAACTAAAGCAACAAATAGCAAGGCACTGCTGAGATTTGAACTCAGGATCTCCTGTTTACTAGACAGGCGCTTTAACCAACTAAGCCACAGCACCAAAGAACTTTTCTTCTCACGGTGTCCTACCACACAGCTCAGTTCAGAGCAAAAGACTGATCTCATATCTTAGGCTAGCCCCTTAGGTGTAGTTGGCAGAAGTCTTAACAGGCAGGGTACATAAGTTGTGATGGCCGAGTGGTTAAGGCGTTGGATTTGAAATCCAATGGGGTCTCCCTGCACAGGTTCAAGGTTCACAACGTTCTATTTTAAGAAGAGAACTTCCAGAAACATATTAAAGTTTGTCACCTATAGAAAGAGTTATTTTAATTCCATCCTCTTTATCACTGATTAATTACATTAATAATAGTGGTTCCAGCTGTGCCCCTGGCTTACAACTCTGAAAAGCGAGCAATATTTAGAGTATAAATCACTATAACTACAGCATCCCATTTGTCCAGACTTTTATTTTCCTCTTGATAAAAACAAATCAGGTTGGTTGGACAACTTCTGTCCTTAATAAATCTCTGCTTGCTGTCAATTATAATACTATTTTCTGTCACATACTCCTGTATATAGTCCCTTAAATGGACTCTGTCACCAGTTTATCAATTCCCAATTTCCTAACTAGCCTAATAGGCGCTATGATGCTGATAACTACAGTGTGATTTTTTTTTTTTTTTTTAAAAAAAACGTTTATTTGCAAAGTTATGAGCATTTATCTATATATACTAATGTAGCTCTAATAGCCAAATAGGAGATGACTCCTTTTTACTCTGGGCAGCTAATGTTTTCTGTATGACGCTGTCCAATCAGCATACAACTTCTCCCCCTTCCCTGTCCAGCAACACAGTGTGATCATATAGTACACTGCGTCCATTCCCGACTGTGGTTTCAACAGGTGATATCTTCGGTTCTGTCACAGCTGGAACTGTGATTTTGGTGTCATATGAAAGAGTAGAATCCAGTCTTTCAAATGCCACCAAATCTGCTTTTTTAGGTGGCCCACAGCCCGAGATATGGCTGTTTGAATTGATCCTCCTTCCCTGTAGCTTGAGTTTCACAATGTGTGTGAAGCAACTTCATGCTGATAGGACAGCATCAGATGCTGAGAGTCAGCTCCACCTCAGGAGAATTGCTGCTGTTACCTCCCAGATGTCTAATAAAGGCTAAATTACATATTTAGAAAATTCTCATAATTTTGCAAATAATAAAATTTTTTTTTACTACAAATCACCCTGTAGTTATCAGCAGCAAAGCACCAATTAGACTAGTTAGGAGTTAGGGACCTGATAAACTGGTAACAGAGTCCCTTTAAGAGCTCTTCAAAAGTTTTTCCCACAATGGATGTTAAGCTTACTGGTCTATAATTACTTTGTATTGAACTTACTACTTATAGAAAACTCAATGACATTCATGGGGTCTCTGTCACCAATGAAAAACCCGATAGATTTTTAATTGCCTATAAAGAATTTGATTCATCATATACTTTAGTTATGTAAACTTAAATAATAAACAAGTGAATAAACTAAAGCAACAAATAGCAAGGCACTGCTGAGATTTGAACTCAGGATCTCCTGTTTACTAGACAGGCGCTTTAACCAACTAAGCCACAGCACCAAAGAACTTTTCTTCTCACGGTGTCCTACCACACAGCTCAGTTCAGAGCAAAAGACTGATCTCATATCTTAGGCTAGCCCCTTAGGTGTAGTTGGCAGAAGTCTTAACAGGCAGGGTACATAAGTTGTGATGGCCGAGTGGTTAAGGCGTTGGATTTGAAATCCAATGGGGTCTCCCTGCACAGGTTCAAGGTTCACAACGTTCTATTTTAAGAAGAGAACTTCCAGAAACATATTAAAGTTTGTCACCTATAGAAAGAGTTATTTTAATTCCATCCTCTTTATCACTGATTAATTACATTAATAATAGTGGTTCCAGCTGTGCCCCTGGCTTACAACTCTGAAAAGCGAGCAATATTTAGAGTATAAATCACTATAACTACAGCATCCCATTTGTCCAGACTTTTATTTTCCTCTTGATAAAAACAAATCAGGTTGGTTGGACAACTTCTGTCCTTAATAAATCTCTGCTTGCTGTCAATTATAATACTATTTTCTGTCACATACTCCTGTATATAGTCCCTTAAATGGACTCTGTCACCAGTTTATCAATTCCCAATTTCCTAACTAGCCTAATAGGCGCTATGATGCTGATAACTACAGTGTGATTTTTTTTTTTTTTTTTTAAAAAAACGTTTATTTGCAAAGTTATGAGCATTTATCTATATATACTAATGTAGCTCTAATAGCCAAATAGGAGATGACTCCTTTTTACTCTGGGCAGCTAATGTTTTCTGTATGACGCTGTCCAATCAGCATACAACTTCTCCCCCTTCCCTGTCCAGCAACACAGTGTGATCATATAGTACACTGCGTCCATTCCCGACTGTGGTTTCAACAGGTGATATCTTCGGTTCTGTCACAGCTAGAACTGTGATTTTGGTGTCATATGAAAGAGTAGAATCCAGTCTTTCAAATGCCACCAAATCTGCTTTTTTAGGTGGCCCACAGCCCGAGATATGGCTGTTTGAATTGATCCTCCTTCACTGTAGCTTGAGTTTCACAATGTGTGTGAAGCAGCTTCATGCTGATAGGACAGCATCAGATGCTGAGAGTCAGCTCCACCTCAGGGGAATTGCTGCTGTTACCTCCCAGATGTCTAATAAAGGCTAAATTACATATTTAGAAAATGCTCATAATTTTGCAAATAATAAACATTTTTTTTACTACAAATCACCCTGTAGTTATCAGCAGCAAAGCACCAATTAGACTAGTTAGGAGTTAGGGACCTGATAAACTGGTAACAGAGTCCCTTTAAGAGCTCTTCAAAAGTTTTTCCCACAATGGATGTTAAGCTTACTGGTCTATAATTACTTTGTATTGAACTTACTACTTATAGAAAACTTAATGACATTCATGGGGTCTCTGTCACCAATGAAAAACCCGATAGATTTTTAATTGCCTATAAAGAATTTGATTCATCATATACTTTAGTTATGTAAACTTAAATAATAAACAAGTGAATAAACTAAAGCAACAAATAGCAAGGCACTGCTGAGATTTGAACTCAGGATCTCCTGTTTACTAGACAGGCGCTTTAACCAACTAAGCCACAGCACCAAAGCACTTTTCTTCTCACGGTGTCCTACCACACAGCTCAGTTCAGAGCAAAAGACTGATCTCATATCTTAGGCTAGCCCCTTAGGTGTAGTTGGCAGAAGTCTTAACAGGCAGGGTACATAAGTTGTGATGGCCGAGTGGTTAAGGCGTTGGATTTGAAATCCAATGGGGTCTCCCTGCACAGGTTCAAGTCCTGTTCACAAAGTTCTATTTTAAGAAGAGAACTTCCAGAAACATATTAAAGTTTGTCACCTATAGAAAGAGTTATTTTAATTCCATCCTCTTTATCACTGATTAATTACATTAATAATAGTGGTTCCAGCTGTGCCCCTGGCTTACAACTCTGAAAAGCGAGCAATATTTAGAGTATAAATCACTATAACTACAGCATCCCATTTGTCCAGACTTTTATTTTCCTCTTGATAAAAACAAATCAGGTTGGTTGGACAACTTCTGTCCTTAGTAAATCTCTGCTTGCTGTCAATTATAATACTATTTTCTGTCACATACTCCTGTATATAGTCCCTTAAATGGACTCTGTCACCAGTTTATCAATTCCCAATTTCCTAACTAGCCTAATAGGCGCTATGATGCTGATAACTACAGTGTGATTTGTTGTTTTTTTTTTTAAAAAAACGTTTATTTGCAAAGTTATGAGCATTTATCTATATATACTAATGTAGCTCTAATAGCCAAATAGGAGATGACTCCTTTTTACTCTGGGCAGCTAATGTTTTCTGTATGACGCTGTCCAATCAGCATACAACTTCTCCCCCTTCCCTGTCCAGCAACACAGTGTGATCATATAGTAAACTGCGTCCATTCCCGACTGTGTTTTCAACAGGTGATATCTTCGGTTCTGTCACAGCTAGAACTGTGATTTTGGTGTCATATGAAAGAGTAGAATCCAGTCTTTCAAATGCCACAAAATCTGCTGTTTTAGGTGGCCCACAGCCCGAGATATGGCTGTTTGAATTGATCCTCCTTCCCTGTAGCTTGAGTTTCACAATGTGTGTGAAGCAACTTCATGCTGATAGGACAGCATCAGATGCTGAGAGTCAGCTCCACCTCAGGAGAATTGCTGCTGTTACCTCCCAGATGTCTAATAAAGGCTAAATTACATATTTAGAAAATTCTCATAATTTTGCAAATAATAAACATTTTTTTTACTACAAATCACCCTGTAGTTATCAGCAGCAAAGCACCAATTAGACTAGTTAGGAGTTAGGGACCTGATAAACTGGTAACAGAGTCCCTTTAAGAGCTCTTCAAAAGTTTTTCCCACAATGGATGTTAAGCTTACTGGTCTATAATTACTTTGTATTGAACTTACTACTTATAGAAAACTCAATGACATTCATGGGGTCTCTGTCACCAATGAAAAACCCGATAGATTTTTAATTGCCTATAAAGAATTTGATTCATCATATACTTTAGTTATGTAAACTTAAATAATAAACAAGTGAATAAACTAAAGCAACAAATAGCAAGGCACTGCTGAGATTTGAACTCAGGATCTCCTGTTTACTAGACAGGCGCTTTAACCAACTAAGCCACAGCACCAAAGCACTTTTCTTCTCACGGTGTCCTACCACACAGCTCAGTTCAGAGCAAAAGACTGATCTCATATCTTAGGCTAGCCCCTTAGGTGTAGTTGGCAGAAGTCTTAACAGGCAGGGTACATAAGTTGTGATGGCCGAGTGGTTAAGGCGTTGGATTTGAAATCCAATGGGGTCTCCCTGCACAGGTTCAAGTCCTGTTCACAACGTTCTATTTTAAGAAGAGAACTTCCAGAAACATATTAAAGTTTGTCACCTATAGAAAGAGTTATTTTAATTCCATCCTCTTTATCACTGATTAATTACATTAATAATAGTGGTTCCAGCTGTGCCCCTGGCTTACAACTCTGAAAAGCGAGCAATATTTAGAGTATAAATCACTATAACTACAGCATCCCATTTGTCCAGACTTTTATTTTCCTCTTGATAAAAACAAATCAGGTTGGTTGGACAACTTCTGTCCTTAGTAAATCTCTGCTTGCTGTCAATTATAATACTATTTTCTGTCACATACTCCTGTATATAGTCCCTTAAATGGACTCTGTCACCAGTTTATCAATTCCCAATTTCCTAACTAGCCTAATAGGCGCTATGATGCTGATAACTACAGTGTGATTTGTTGTTTTTTTTTTAAAAAAACGTTTATTTGCAAAGTTATGAGCATTTATCTATATATACTAATGTAGCTCTAATAGCCAAATAGGAGATGACTCCTTTTTACTCTGGGCAGCTAATGTTTTCTGTATGACGCTGTCCAATCAGCATACAACTTCTCCCCCTTCCCTGTCCAGCAACACAGTGTGATCATATAGTAAACTGCGTCCATTCCCGACTGTGTTTTCAACAGGTGATATCTTCGGTTCTGTCACAGCTAGAACTGTGATTTTGGTGTCATATGAAAGAGTAGAATCCAGTCTTTCAAATGCCACAAAATCTGCTGTTTTAGGTGGCCCACAGCCCGAGATATGGCTGTTTGAATTGATCCTCCTTCCCTGTAGCTTGAGTTTCACAATGTGTGTGAAGCAACTTCATGCTGATAGGACAGCATCAGATGCTGAGAGTCAGCTCCACCTCAGGAGAATTGCTGCTGTTACCTCCCAGATGTCTAATAAAGGCTAAATTACATATTTAGAAAATTCTCATAATTTTGCAAATAATAAACATTTTTTTTACTACAAATCACCCTGTAGTTATCAGCAGCAAAGTACCAATTAGACTAGTTAGGAGTTAGGGACCTGATAAACTGGTAACAGAGTCCCTTTAAGAGCTCTTCAAAAGTTTTTCCCACAATGGATGTTAAGCTTACTGGTCTATAATTACTTTGTATTGAACTTACTACTTATAGAAAACTTAATGACATTCATGGGGTCTCTGTCACCAATGAAAAACCCGATAGATTTTTAATTGCCTATAAAGAATTTGATTCATCATATACTTTAGTTATGTAAACTTAAATAATAAACAAGTGAATAAACTAAAGCAACAAATAGCAAGGCACTGCTGAGATTTGAACTCAGGATCTCCTGTTTACTAGACAGGCGCTTTAACCAACTAAGCCACAGCACCAAAGCACTTTTCTTCTCACGGTGTCCTACCACACAGCTCAGTTCAGAGCAAAAGACTGATCTCATATCTTAGGCTAGCCCCTTAGGTGTAGTTGGCAGAAGTCTTAACAGGCAGGGTACATAAGTTGTGATGGCCGAGTGGTTAAGGCGTTGGATTTGAAATCCAATGGGGTCTCCCTGCACAGGTTCAAGTCCTGTTCACAACGTTCTATTTTAAGAAGAGAACTTCCAGAAACATATTAAAGTTTTTCACCTATAGAAAGAGTTATTTTAATTCCATCCTCTTTATCACTGATTAATTACATTAATAATAGTGGTTCCAGCTGTGCCCCTGGCTTACAACTCTGAAAAGCGAGCAATATTTAGAGTATAAATCACTATAACTACAGCATCCCATTTGTCCAGACTTTTATTTTCCTCTTGATAAAAACAAATCAGGTTGGTTGGACAACTTCTGTCCTTAGTAAATCTCTGCTTGCTGTCAATTATAATACTATTTTCTGTCACATACTCCTGTATATAGTCCCTTAAATGGACTCTGTCACCAGTTTATCAATTCCCAATTTCCTAACTAGCCTAATAGGCGCTATGATGCTGATAACTACAGTGTGATTTGTTGTTTTTTTTTTAAAAAAACGTTTATTTGCAAAGTTATGAGCATTTATCTATATATACTAATGTAGCTCTAATAGCCAAATAGGAGATGACTCCTTTTTACTCTGGGCAGCTAATGTTTTCTGTATGACGCTGTCCAATCAGCATACAACTTCTCCCCCTTCCCTGTCCAGCAACACAGTGTGATCATATAGTAAACTGCGTCCATTCCCGACTGTGTTTTCAACAGGTGATATCTTCGGTTCTGTCACAGCTAGAACTGTGATTTTGGTGTCATATGAAAGAGTAGAATCCAGTCTTTCAAATGCCACAAAATCTGCTGTTTTAGGTGGCCCACAGCCCGAGATATGGCTGTTTGAATTGATCCTCCTTCCCTGTAGCTTGAGTTTCACAATGTGTGTGAAGCAACTTCATGCTGATAGGACAGCATCAGATGCTGAGAGTCAGCTCCACCTCAGGAGAATTGCTGCTGTTACCTCCCAGATGTCTAATAAAGGCTAAATTACATATTTAGAAAATTCTCATAATTTTGCAAATAATAAACATTTTTTTTACTACAAATCACCCTGTAGTTATCAGCAGCAAAGTACCAATTAGACTAGTTAGGAGTTAGGGACCTGATAAACTGGTAACAGAGTCCCTTTAAGAGCTCTTCAAAAGTTTTTCCCACAATGGATGTTAAGCTTACTGGTCTATAATTACTTTGTATTGAACTTACTACTTATAGAAAACTTAATGACATTCATGGGGTCTCTGTCACCAATGAAAAACCCGATAGATTTTTAATTGCCTATAAAGAATTTGATTCATCATATACTTTAGTTATGTAAACTTAAATAATAAACAAGTGAATAAACTAAAGCAACAAATAGCAAGGCACTGCTGAGATTTGAACTCAGGATCTCCTGTTTACTAGACAGGCGCTTTAACCAACTAAGCCACAGCACCAAAGCACTTTTCTTCTCACGGTGTCCTACCACACAGCTCAGTTCAGAGCAAAAGACTGATCTCATATCTTAGGCTAGCCCCTTAGGTGTAGTTGGCAGAAGTCTTAACAGGCAGGGTACATAAGTTGTGATGGCCGAGTGGTTAAGGCGTTGGATTTGAAATCCAATGGGGTCTCCCTGCACAGGTTCAAGTCCTGTTCACAACGTTCTATTTTAAGAAGAGAACTTCCAGAAACATATTAAAGTTTTTCACCTATAGAAAGAGTTATTTTAATTCCATCCTCTTTATCACTGATTAATTACATTAATAATAGTGGTTCCAGCTGTGCCCCTGGCTTACAACTCTGAAAAGCGAGCAATATTTAGAGTATAAATCACTATAACTACAGCATCCCATTTGTCCAGACTTTTATTTTCCTCTTGATAAAAACAAATCAGGTTGGTTGGATAACTTCTGTCCTTAGTAAATCTCTGCTTGCTGTCAATTATAATACTATTTTCTGTCACATACTCCTGTATATAGTCCCTTAAATGGACTCTGTCACCAGTTTATCAATTCCCAATTTCCTAACTAGCCTAATAGGCGCTATGATGCTGATAACTACAGTGTGATTTGTTGTTTTTTTTTTTAAAAAAAACGTTTATTTGCAAAGTTATGAGCATTTATCTATATATACTAATGTAGCTCTAATAGCCAAATAGGAGATGACTCCTTTTTACTCTGGGCAGCTAATGTTTTCTGTATGACGCTGTCCAATCAGCATACAACTTCTCCCCCTTCCCTGTCCAGCAACACAGTGTGATCATATAGTACACTGCGTCCATTCCCGACTGTGGTTTCAACAGGTGATATCTTCGGTTCTGTCACAGCTAGAACTGTGATTTTGGTGTCATATGAAAGAGTAGAATCCAGTCTTTCAAATGCCACCAAATCTGCTTTTTTAGGTGGCCCACAGCCCGAGATATGGCTGTTTGAATTGATCCTCCTTCACTGTAGCTTGAGTTTCACAATGTGTGTGAAGCAGCTTCATGCTGATAGGACAGCATCAGATGCTGAGAGTCAGCTCCACCTCAGGGGAATTGCTGCTGTTACCTCCCAGATGTCTAATAAAGGCTAAATTACATATTTAGAAAATGCTCATAATTTTGCAAATAATAAACATTTTTTTTACTACAAATCACCCTGTAGTTATCAGCAGCAAAGCACCAATTAGACTAGTTAGGAGTTAGGGACCTGATAAACTGGTAACAGAGTCCCTTTAAGAGCTCTTCAAAAGTTTTTCCCACAATGGATGTTAAGCTTACTGGTCTATAATTACTTTGTATTGAACTTACTACTTATAGAAAACTTAATGACATTCATGGGGTCTCTGTCACCAATGAAAAACCCGATAGATTTTTAATTGCCTATAAAGAATTTGATTCATCATATACTTTAGTTATGTAAACTTAAATAATAAACAAGTGAATAAACTAAAGCAACAAATAGCAAGGCACTGCTGAGATTTGAACTCAGGATCTCCTGTTTACTAGACAGGCGCTTTAACCAACTAAGCCACAGCACCAAAGCACTTTTCTTCTCACGGTGTCCTACCACACAGCTCAGTTCAGAGCAAAAGACTGATCTCATATCTTAGGCTAGCCCCTTAGGTGTAGTTGGCAGAAGTCTTAACAGGCAGGGTACATAAGTTGTGATGGCCGAGTGGTTAAGGCGTTGGATTTGAAATCCAATGGGGTCTCCCTGCACAGGTTCAAGTCCTGTTCACAACGTTCTATTTTAAGAAGAGAACTTCCAGAAACATATTAAAGTTTGTCACCTATAGAAAGAGTTATTTTAATTCCATCCTCTTTATCACTGATTAATTACATTAATAATAGTGGTTCCAGCTGTGCCCCTGGCTTACAACTCTGAAAAGCGAGCAATATTTAGAGTATAAATCACTATAACTACAGCATCCCATTTGTCCAGACTTTTATCTTCCTCTTGATAAAAACAAATCAGGTTGGTTGGACAACTTCTGTCCTTAGTAAATCTCTGCTTGCTGTCAATTATAATACTATTTTCTGTCACATACTCCTGTATATAGTCCCTTAAATGGACTCTGTCACCAGTTTATCAATTCCCATTTTCCTAACTAGCCTAATAGGCGCTATGATGCTGATAACTACAGTGTGATTTGTTGTTTTTTTTTAAAAAAAACGTTTATTTGCAAAGTTATGAGCATTTATCTATATATACTAATGTAGCTCTAATAGCCAAATAGGAGATGACTCCTTTTTACTCTGGGCAGCTAATGTTTTCTGTATGACGCTGTCCAATCAGCATACAACTTCTCCCCCTTCCCTGTCCAGCAACACAGTGTGATCATATAGTACACTGCGTCCATTCCCGACTGTGGTTTCAACAGGTGATATCTTCGGTTCTGTCACAGCTAGAACTGTGATTTTGGTGTCATATGAAAGAGTAGAATCCAGTCTTTCAAATGCCACCAAATCTGCTTTTTTAGGTGGCCCACAGCCCGAGATATGGCTGTTTGAATTGATCCTCCTTCACTGTAGCTTGAGTTTCACAATGTGTGTGAAGCAGCTTCATGCTGATAGGACAGCATCAGATGCTGAGAGTCAGCTCCACCTCAGGGGAATTGCTGCTGTTACCTCCCAGATGTCTAATAAAGGCTAAATTACATATTTAGAAAATGCTCATAATTTTGCAAATAATAAACATTTTTTTTACTACAAATCACCCTGTAGTTATCAGCAGCAAAGCACCAATTAGACTAGTTAGGAGTTAGGGACCTGATAAACTGGTAACAGAGTCCCTTTAAGAGCTCTTCAAAAGTTTTTCCCACAATGGATGTTAAGCTTACTGGTCTATAATTACTTTGTATTGAACTTACTACTTATAGAAAACTCAATGACATTCATGGGGTCTCTGTCACCAATGAAAAACCCGATAGATTTTTAATTGCCTATAAAGAATTTGATTCATCATATACTTTAGTTATGTAAACTTAAATAATAAACAAGTGAATAAACTAAAGCAACAAATAGCAAGGCACTGCTGAGATTTGAACTCAGGATCTCCTGTTTACTAGACAGGCGCTTTAACCAACTAAGCCACAGCACCAAAGCACTTTTCTTCTCACGGTGTCCTACCACACAGCTCAGTTCAGAGCAAAAGACTGATCTCATATCTTAGGCTAGCCCCTTAGGTGTAGTTGGCAGAAGTCTTAACAGTCAGGGTACATAAGTTGTGATGGCCGAGTGGTTAAGGCGTTGGATTTGAAATCCAATGGGGTCTCCCTGCACAGGTTCAAGTCCTGTTCACAACGTTCTATTTTAAGAAGAGAACTTCCAGAAACATATTAAAGTTTGTCACCTATAGAAAGAGTTATTTTAATTCCATCCTCTTTATCACTGATTAATTACATTAATAATAGTGGTTCCAGCTGTGCCCCTGGCTTACAACTCTGAAAAGCGAGCAATATTTAGAGTATAAATCACTATAACTACAGCATCCCATTTGTCCAGACTTTTATTTTCCTCTTGATAAAAACAAATCAGGTTGGTTGGACAACTTCTGTCCTTAGTAAATCTCTGCTTGCTGTCAATTATAATACTATTTTCTGTCACATACTCCTGTATATAGTCCCTTAAATGGACTCTGTCACCAGTTTATCAATTCCCAATTTCCTAACTAGCCTAATAGGCGCTATGATGCTGATAACTACAGTGTGATTTGTTGTTTTTTTTTTAAAAAAACGTTTATTTGCAAAGTTATGAGCATTTATCTATATATACTAATGTAGCTCTAATAGCCAAATAGGAGATGACTCCTTTTTACTCTGGGCAGCTAATGTTTTCTGTATGACGCTGTCCAATCAGCATACAACTTCTCCCCCTTCCCTGTCCAGCAACACAGTGTGATCGTATAGTAAACTGCGTCCATTCCCGACTGTGTATTGAACAGGTGATATCTTCGGTTCTGTCACAGCTAGAACTGTGATTTTGGTGTCATATGAAAGAGTAGAATCCAGTCTTTCAAATGCCACAAAATCTGCTGTTTTAGGTGGCCCACAGCCCGAGATATGGCTGTTTGAATTGATCCTCCTTCCCTGTAGCTTGAGTTTCACAATGTGTGTGAAGCAACTTCATGCTGATAGGACAGCATCAGATGCTGAGAGTCAGCTCCACCTCAGGGGAATTGCTGCTGTTACCTCCCAGATGTCTAATAAAGGCTAAATTACATATTTAGAAAATGCTCATAATTTTGCAAATAATAAACATTTTTTTTACTACAAATCACCCTGTAGTTATCAGCAGCAAAGCACCAATTAGACTAGTTAGGAGTTAGGGACCTGATAAACTGGTAACAGAGTCCCTTTAAGAGCTCTTCAAAAGTTTTTCCCACAATGGATGTTAAGCTTACTGGTCTATAATTACTTTGTATTGAACTTACTACTTATAGAAAACTCAATGACATTCATGGGGTCTCTGTCACCAATGAAAAACCCGATAGATTTTTAATTGCCTATAAAGAATTTGATTCATCATATACTTTAGTTATGTAAACTTAAATAATAAACAAGTGAATAAACTAAAGCAACAAATAGCAAGGCACTGCTGAGATTTGAACTCAGGATCTCCTGTTTACTAGACAGGCGCTTTAACCAACTAAGCCACAGCACCAAAGCACTTTTCTTCTCACGGTGTCCTACCACACAGCTCAGTTCAGAGCAAAAGACTGATCTCATATCTTAGGCTAGCCCCTTAGGTGTAGTTGGCAGAAGTCTTAACAGGCAGGGTACATAAGTTGTGATGGCCGAGTGGTTAAGGCGTTGGATTTGAAATCCAATGGGGTCTCCCTGCACAGGTTCAAGTCCTGTTCACAACGTTCTATTTTAAGAAGAGAACTTCCAGAAACATATTAAAGTTTGTCACCTATAGAAAGAGTTATTTTAATTCCATCCTCTTTATCACTGATTAATTACATTAATAATAGTGGTTCCAGCTGTGCCCCTGGCTTACAACTCTGAAAAGCGAGCAATATTTAGAGTATAAATCACTATAACTACAGCATCCCATTTGTCCAGACTTTTATTTTCCTCTTGATAAAAACAAATCAGGTTGGTTGGACAACTTCTGTCCTTAGTAAATCTCTGCTTGCTGTCAATTATAATACTATTTTCTGTCACATACTCCTGTATATAGTCCCTTAAATGGACTCTGTCACCAGTTTATCAATTCCCAATTTCCTAACTAGCCTAATAGGCGCTATGATGCTGATAACTACAGTGTGATTTGTTGTTTTTTTTTTTAAAAAACGTTTATTTGCAAAGTTATGAGCATTTATCTATATATACTAATGTAGCTCTAATAGCCAAATAGGAGATGACTCCTTTTTACTCTGGGCAGCTAATGTTTTCTGTATGACGCTGTCCAATCAGCATACAACTTCTCCCCCTTCCCTGTCCAGCAACACAGTGTGATCATATAGTAAACTGCGTCCATTCCCGACTGTGTTTTCAACAGGTGATATCTTCGGTTCTGTCACAGCTAGAACTGTGATTTTGGTGTCATATGAAAGAGTAGAATCCAGTCTTTCAAATGCCACAAAATCTGCTGTTTTAGGTGGCCCACAGCCCGAGATATGGCTGTTTGAATTGATCCTCCTTCACTGTAGCTTGAGTTTCACAATGTGTGTGAAGCAACTTCATGCTGATAGGACAGCATCAGATGCTGAGAGTCAGCTCCACCTCAGGGGAATTGCTGCTGTTACCTCCCAGATGTCTAATAAAGGCTAAATTACATATTTAGAAAATGCTCATAATTTTGCAAATAATAAACATTTTTTTTACTACAAATCACCCTGTAGTTATCAGCAGCAAAGCACCAATTAGACTAGTTAGGAGTTAGGGACCTGATAAACTGGTAACAGAGTCCCTTTAAGAGCTCTTCAAAAGTTTTTCCCACAATGGATGTTAAGCTTACTGGTCTATAATTACTTTGTATTGAACTTACTACTTATAGAAAACTCAATGACATTCATGGGGTCTCTGTCACCAATGAAAAACCCGATAGATTTTTAATTGCCTATAAAGAATTTGATTCATCATATACTTTAGTTATGTAAACTTAAATAATAAACAAGTGAATAAACTAAAGCAACAAATAGCAAGGCACTGCTGAGATTTGAACTCAGGATCTCCTGTTTACTAGACAGGCGCTTTAACCAACTAAGCCACAGCACCAAAGCACTTTTCTTCTCACGGTGTCCTACCACACAGCTCAGTTCAGAGCAAAAGACTGATCTCATATCTTAGGCTAGCCCCTTAGGTGTAGTTGGCAGAAGTCTTAACAGGCAGGGTACATAAGTTGTGATGGCCGAGTGGTTAAGGCGTTGGATTTGAAATCCAATGGGGTCTCCCTGCACAGGTTCAAGTCCTGTTCACAACGTTCTATTTTAAGAAGAGAACTTCCAGAAACATATTAAAGTTTGTCACCTATAGAAAGAGTTATTTTAATTCCATCCTCTTTATCACTGATTAATTACATTAATAATAGTGGTTCCAGCTGTGCCCCTGGCTTACAACTCTGAAAAGCGAGCAATATTTAGAGTATAAATCACTATAACTACAGCATCCCATTTGTCCAGACTTTTATTTTCCTCTTGATAAAAACAAATCAGGTTGGTTGGACAACTTCTGTCCTTAGTAAATCTCTGCTTGCTGTCAATTATAATACTATTTTCTGTCACATACTCCTGTATATAGTCCCTTAAATGGACTCTGTCACCAGTTTATCAATTCCCAATTTCCTAACTAGCCTAATAGGCGCTATGATGCTGATAACTACAGTGTGATTTGTTGTTTTTTTTTAAAAAAAACGTTTATTTGCAAAGTTATGAGCATTTATCTATATATACTAATGTAGCTCTAATAGCCAAATAGGAGATGACTCCTTTTTACTCTGGGCAGCTAATGTTTTCTGTATGACGCTGTCCAATCAGCATACAACTTCTCCCCCTTCCCTGTCCAGCAACACAGTGTGATCATATAGTAAACTGCGTCCATTCCCGACTGTGTTTTCAACAGGTGATATCTTCGGTTCTGTCACAGCTAGAACTGTGATTTTGGTGTCATATGAAAGAGTAGAATCCAGTCTTTCAAATGCCACAAAATCTGCTGTTTTAGGTGGCCCACAGCCCGAGATATGGCTGTTTGAATTGATCCTCCTTCACTGTAGCTTGAGTTTCACAATGTGTGTGAAGCAACTTCATGCTGATAGGACAGCATCAGATGCTGAGAGTCAGCTCCACCTCAGGGGAATTGCTGCTGTTACCTCCCAGATGTCTAATAAAGGCTAAATTACATATTTAGAAAATGCTCATAATTTTGCAAATAATAAACATTTTTTTTACTACAAATCACCCTGTAGTTATCAGCAGCAAAGCACCAATTAGACTAGTTAGGAGTTAGGGACCTGATAAACTGGTAACAGAGTCCCTTTAAGAGCTCTTCAAAAGTTTTTCCCACAATGGATGTTAAGCTTACTGGTCTATAATTACTTTGTATTGAACTTACTACTTATAGAAAACTCAATGACATTCATGGGGTCTCTGTCACCAATGAAAAACCCGATAGATTTTTAATTGCCTATAAAGAATTTGATTCATCATATACTTTAGTTATGTAAACTTAAATAATAAACAAGTGAATAAACTAAAGCAACAAATAGCAAGGCACTGCTGAGATTTGAACTCAGGATCTCCTGTTTACTAGACAGGCGCTTTAACCAACTAAGCCACAGCACCAAAGCACTTTTCTTCTCACGGTGTCCTACCACACAGCTCAGTTCAGAGCAAAAGACTGATCTCATATCTTAGGCTAGCCCCTTAGGTGTAGTTGGCAGAAGTCTTAACAGGCAGGGTACATAAGTTGTGATGGCCGAGTGGTTAAGGCGTTGGATTTGAAATCCAATGGGGTCTCCCTGCACAGGTTCAAGTCCTGTTCACAACGTTCTATTTTAAGAAGAGAACTTCCAGAAACATATTAAAGTTTGTCACCTATAGAAAGAGTTATTTTAATTCCATCCTCTTTATCACTGATTAATTACATTAATAATAGTGGTTCCAGCTGTGCCCCTGGCTTACAACTCTGAAAAGCGAGCAATATTTAGAGTATAAATCACTATAACTACAGCATCCCATTTGTCCAGACTTTTATTTTCCTCTTGATAAAAACAAATCAGGTTGGTTGGACAACTTCTGTCCTTAGTAAATCTCTGCTTGCTGTCAATTATAATACTATTTTCTGTCACATACTCCTGTATATAGTCCCTTAAATGGACTCTGTCACCAGTTTATCAATTCCCAATTTCCTAACTAGCCTAATAGGCGCTATGATGCTGATAACTACAGTGTGATTTGTTGTTTTTTTTTTAAAAAAACGTTTATTTGCAAAGTTATGAGCATTTATCTATATATACTAATGTAGCTCTAATAGCCAAATAGGAGATGACTCCTTTTTACTCTGGGCAGCTAATGTTTTCTGTATGACGCTGTCCAATCAGCATACAACTTCTCCCCCTTCCCTGTCCAGCAACACAGTGTGATCATATAGTAAACTGCGTCCATTCCCGACTGTGTTTTCAACAGGTGATATCTTCGGTTCTGTCACAGCTAGAACTGTGATTTTGGTGTCATATGAAAGAGTAGAATCCAGTCTTTCAAATGCCACAAAATCTGCTGTTTTAGGTGGCCCACAGCCCGAGATATGGCTGTTTGAATTGATCCTCCTTCCCTGTAGCTTGAGTTTCACAATGTGTGTGAAGCAACTTCATGCTGATAGGACAGCATCAGATGCTGAGAGTCAGCTCCACCTCCGGAGAATTGCTGCTGTTACCTCCCAGATGTCTAATAAAGGCTAAATTACATATTTAGAAAATGCTCATAATTTTGCAAATAATAAACATTTTTTTTACTACAAATCACCCTGTAGTTATCAGCAGCAAAGCACCAATTAGACTAGTTAGGAGTTAGGGACCTGATAAACTGGTAACAGAGTCCCTTTAAGAGCTCTTCAAAAGTTTTTCCCACAATGGATGTTAAGCTTACTGGTCTATAATTACTTTGTATTGAACTTACTACTTATAGAAAACTCAATGACATTCATGGGGTCTCTGTCACCAATGAAAAACCCGATAGATTTTTAATTGCCTATAAAGAATTTGATTCATCATATACTTTAGTTATGTAAACTTAAATAATAAACAAGTGAATAAACTAAAGCAACAAATAGCAAGGCACTGCTGAGATTTGAACTCAGGATCTCCTGTTTACTAGACAGGCGCTTTAACCAACTAAGCCACAGCACCAAAGCACTTTTCTTCTCACGGTGTCCTACCACACAGCTCAGTTCAGAGCAAAAGACTGATCTCATATCTTAGGCTAGCCCCTTAGGTGTAGTTGGCAGAAGTCTTAACAGGCAGGGTACATAAGTTGTGATGGCCGAGTGGTTAAGGCGTTGGATTTGAAATCCAATGGGGTCTCCCTGCACAGGTTCAAGTCCTGTTCACAACGTTCTATTTTAAGAAGAGAACTTCCAGAAACATATTAAAGTTTGTCACCTATAGAAAGAGTTATTTTAATTCCATCCTCTTTATCACTGATTAATTACATTAATAATAGTGGTTCCAGCTGTGCCCCTGGCTTACAACTCTGAAAAGCGAGCAATATTTAGAGTATAAATCACTATAACTACAGCATCCCATTTGTCCAGACTTTTATTTTCCTCTTGATAAAAACAAATCAGGTTGGTTGGACAACTTCTGTCCTTAGTAAATCTCTGCTTGCTGTCAATTATAATACTATTTTCTGTCACATACTCCTGTATATAGTCCCTTAAATGGACTCTGTCACCAGTTTATCAATTCCCAATTTCCTAACTAGCCTAATAGGCGCTATGATGCTGATAACTACAGTGTGATTTGTTGTTTTTTTTTTTAAAAAAACGTTTATTTGCAAAGTTATGAGCATTTATCTATATATACTAATGTAGCTCTAATAGCCAAATAGGAGATGACTCCTTTTTACTCTGGGCAGCTAATGTTTTCTGTATGACGCTGTCCAATCAGCATACAACTTCTCCCCCTTCCCTGTCCAGCAACACAGTGTGATCATATAGTAAACTGCGTCCATTCCCGACTGTGTTTTCAACAGGTGATATCTTCGGTTCTGTCACAGCTAGAACTGTGATTTTGGTGTCATATGAAAGAGTAGAATCCAGTCTTTCAAATGCCACAAAATCTGCTGTTTTAGGTGGCCCACAGCCCGAGATATGGCTGTTTGAATTGATCCTCCTTCCCTGTAGCTTGAGTTTCACAATGTGTGTGAAGCAACTTCATGCTGATAGGACAGCATCAGATGCTGAGAGTCAGCTCCACCTCCGGAGAATTGCTGCTGTTACCTCCCAGATGTCTAATAAAGGCTAAATTACATATTTAGAAAATGCTCATAATTTTGCAAATAATAAACATTTTTTTTACTACAAATCACCCTGTAGTTATCAGCAGCAAAGCACCAATTAGACTAGTTAGGAGTTAGGGACCTGATAAACTGGTAACAGAGTCCCTTTAAGAGCTCTTCAAAAGTTTTTCCCACAATGGATGTTAAGCTTACTGGTCTATAATTACTTTGTATTGAACTTACTACTTATAGAAAACTCAATGACATTCATGGGGTCTCTGTCACCAATGAAAAACCCGATAGATTTTTAATTGCCTATAAAGAATTTGATTCATCATATACTTTAGTTATGTAAACTTAAATAATAAACAAGTGAATAAACTAAAGCAACAAATAGCAAGGCACTGCTGAGATTTGAACTCAGGATCTCCTGTTTACTAGACAGGCGCTTTAACCAACTAAGCCACAGCACCAAAGCACTTTTCTTCTCACGGTGTCCTACCACACAGCTCAGTTCAGAGCAAAAGACTGATCTCATATCTTAGGCTAGCCCCTTAGGTGTAGTTGGCAGAAGTCTTAACAGGCAGGGTACATAAGTTGTGATGGCCGAGTGGTTAAGGCGTTGGATTTGAAATCCAATGGGGTCTCCCTGCACAGGTTCAAGTCCTGTTCACAACGTTCTATTTTAAGAAGAGAACTTCCAGAAACATATTAAAGTTTGTCACCTATAGAAAGAGTTATTTTAATTCCATCCTCTTTATCACTGATTAATTACATTAATAATAGTGGTTCCAGCTGTGCCCCTGGCTTACAACTCTGAAAAGCGAGCAATATTTAGAGTATAAATCACTATAACTACAGCATCCCATTTGTCCAGACTTTTATTTTCCTCTTGATAAAAACAAATCAGGTTGGTTGGACAACTTCTGTCCTTAGTAAATCTCTGCTTGCTGTCAATTATAATACTATTTTCTGTCACATACTCCTGTATATAGTCCCTTAAATGGACTCTGTCACCAGTTTATCAATTCCCAATTTCCTAACTAGCCTAATAGGCGCTATGATGCTGATAACTACAGTGTGATTTGTTGTTTTTTTTTTTAAAAAAACGTTTATTTGCAAAGTTATGAGCATTTATCTATATATACTAATGTAGCTCTAATAGCCAAATAGGAGATGACTCCTTTTTACTCTGGGCAGCTAATGTTTTCTGTATGACGCTGTCCAATCAGCATACAACTTCTCCCCCTTCCCTGTCCAGCAACACAGTGTGATCATATAGTAAACTGCGTCCATTCCCGACTGTGTTTTCAACAGGTGATATCTTCGGTTCTGTCACAGCTAGAACTGTGATTTTGGTGTCATATGAAAGAGTAGAATCCAGTCTTTCAAATGCCACAAAATCTGCTGTTTTAGGTGGCCCACAGCCCGAGATATGGCTGTTTGAATTGATCCTCCTTCCCTGTAGCTTGAGTTTCACAATGTGTGTGAAGCAACTTCATGCTGATAGGACAGCATCAGATGCTGAGAGTCAGCTCCACCTCAGGAGAATTGCTGCTGTTACCTCCCAGATGTCTAATAAAGGCTAAATTACATATTTAGAAAATTCTCATAATTTTGCAAATAATAAACATTTTTTTTACTACAAATCACCCTGTAGTTATCAGCAGCAAAGCACCAATTAGACTAGTTAGGAGTTAGGGACCTGATAAACTGGTAACAGAGTCCCTTTAAGAGCTCTTCAAAAGTTTTTCCCACAATGGATGTTAAGCTTACTGGTCTATAATTACTTTGTATTGAACTTACTACTTATAGAAAACTCAATGACATTCATGGGGTCTCTGTCACCAATGAAAAACCCGATAGATTTTTAATTGCCTATAAAGAATTTGATTCATCATATACTTTAGTTATGTAAACTTAAATAATAAACAAGTGAATAAACTAAAGCAACAAATAGCAAGGCACTGCTGAGATTTGAACTCAGGATCTCCTGTTTACTAGACAGGCACTTTAACCAACTAAGCCACAGCACCAAAGCACTTTTCTTCTCACGGTGTCCTACCACACAGCTCAGTTCAGAGCAAAAGACTGATCTCATATCTTAGGCTAGCCCCTTAGGTGTAGTTGGCAGAAGTCTTAACAGGCAGGGTACATAAGTTGTGATGGCCGAGTGGTTAAGGCGTTGGATTTGAAATCCAATGGGGTCTCCCTGCACAGGTTCAAGTCCTGTTCACAACGTTCTATTTTAAGAAGAGAACTTCCAGAAACATATTAAAGTTTGTCACCTATAGAAAGAGTTATTTTAATTCCATCCTCTTTATCACTGATTAATTACATTAATAATAGTGGTTCCAGCTGTGCCCCTGGCTTACAACTCTGAAAAGCGAGCAATATTTAGAGTATAAATCACTATAACTACAGCATCCCATTTGTCCAGACTTTTATTTTCCTCTTGATAAAAACAAATCAGGTTGGTTGGACAACTTCTGTCCTTAGTAAATCTCTGCTTGCTGTCAATTATAATACTATTTTCTGTCACATACTCCTGTATATAGTCCCTTAAATGGACTCTGTCACCAGTTTATCAATTCCCAATTTCCTAACTAGCCTAATAGGCGCTATGATGCTGATAACTACAGTGTGATTTGTTGTTTTTTTTTTTAAAAAAACGTTTATTTGCAAAGTTATGAGCATTTATCTATATATACTAATGTAGCTCTAATAGCCAAATAGGAGATGACTCCTTTTTACTCTGGGCAGCTAATGTTTTCTGTATGACGCTGTCCAATCAGCATACAACTTCTCCCCCTTCCCTGTCCAGCAACACAGTGTGATCATATAGTAAACTGCGTCCATTCCCGACTGTGTTTTCAACAGGTGATATCTTCGGTTCTGTCACAGCTAGAACTGTGATTTTGGTGTCATATGAAAGAGTAGAATCCAGTCTTTCAAATGCCACAAAATCTGCTGTTTTAGGTGGCCCACAGCCCGAGATATGGCTGTTTGAATTGATCCTCCTTCCCTGTAGCTTGAGTTTCACAATGTGTGTGAAGCAACTTCATGCTGATAGGACAGCATCAGATGCTGAGAGTCAGCTCCACCTCAGGAGAATTGCTGCTGTTACCTCCCAGATGTCTAATAAAGGCTAAATTACATATTTAGAAAATTCTCATAATTTTGCAAATAATAAACATTTTTTTTACTACAAATCACCCTGTAGTTATCAGCAGCAAAGCACCAATTAGACTAGTTAGGAGTTAGGGACCTGATAAACTGGTAACAGAGTCCCTTTAAGAGCTCTTCAAAAGTTTTTCCCACAATGGATGTTAAGCTTACTGGTCTATAATTACTTTGTATTGAACTTACTACTTATAGAAAACTCAATGACATTCATGGGGTCTCTGTCACCAATGAAAAACCCGATAGATTTTTAATTGCCTATAAAGAATTTGATTCATCATATACTTTAGTTATGTAAACTTAAATAATAAACAAGTGAATAAACTAAAGCAACAAATAGCAAGGCACTGCTGAGATTTGAACTCAGGATCTCCTGTTTACTAGACAGGCACTTTAACCAACTAAGCCACAGCACCAAAGCACTTTTCTTCTCACGGTGTCCTACCACACAGCTCAGTTCAGAGCAAAAGACTGATCTCATATCTTAGGCTAGCCCCTTAGGTGTAGTTGGCAGAAGTCTTAACAGGCAGGGTACATAAGTTGTGATGGCCGAGTGGTTAAGGCGTTGGATTTGAAATCCAATGGGGTCTCCCTGCACAGGTTCAAGTCCTGTTCACAACGTTCTATTTTAAGAAGAGAACTTCCAGAAACATATTAAAGTTTGTCACCTATAGAAAGAGTTATTTTAATTCCATCCTCTTTATCACTGATTAATTACATTAATAATAGTGGTTCCAGCTGTGCCCCTGGCTTACAACTCTGAAAAGCGAGCAATATTTAGAGTATAAATCACTATAACTACAGCATCCCATTTGTCCAGACTTTTATTTTCCTCTTGATAAAAACAAATCAGGTTGGTTGGACAACTTCTGTCCTTAGTAAATCTCTGCTTGCTGTCAATTATAATACTATTTTCTGTCACATACTCCTGTATATAGTCCCTTAAATGGACTCTGTCACCAGTTTATCAATTCCCAATTTCCTAACTAGCCTAATAGGCGCTATGATGCTGATAACTACAGTGTGATTTGTTGTTTTTTTTTTAAAAAAACGTTTATTTGCAAAGTTATGAGCATTTATCTATATATACTAATGTAGCTCTAATAGCCAAATAGGAGATGACTCCTTTTTACTCTGGGCAGCTAATGTTTTCTGTATGACGCTGTCCAATCAGCATACAACTTCTCCCCCTTCCCTGTCCAGCAACACAGTGTGATCATATAGTAAACTGCGTCCATTCCCGACTGTGTTTTCAACAGGTGATATCTTCGGTTCTGTCACAGCTAGAACTGTGATTTTGGTGTCATATGAAAGAGTAGAATCCAGTCTTTCAAATGCCACAAAATCTGCTGTTTTAGGTGGCCCACAGCCCGAGATATGGCTGTTTGAATTTATCCTCCTTCCCTGTAGCTTGAGTTTCACAATGTGTGTGAAGCAACTTCATGCTGATAGGACAGCATCAGATGCTGAGAGTCAGCTCCACCTCAGGAGAATTGCTGCTGTTACCTCCCAGATGTCTAATAAAGGCTAAATTACATATTTAGAAAATTCTCATAATTTTGCAAATAATAAAATTTTTTTTTACTACAAATCACCCTGTAGTTATCAGCAGCAAAGCACCAATTAGACTAGTTAGGAGTTAGGGACCTGATAAACTGGTAACAGAGTCCCTTTAAGAGCTCTTCAAAAGTTTTTCCCACAATGGATGTTAAGCTTACTGGTCTATAATTACTTTGTATTGAACTTACTACTTATAGAAAACTCAATGACATTCATGGGGTCTCTGTCACCAATGAAAAACCCGATAGATTTTTAATTGCCTATAAAGAATTTGATTCATCATATACTTTAGTTATGTAAACTTAAATAATAAACAAGTGAATAAACTAAAGCAACAAATAGCAAGGCACTGCTGAGATTTGAACTCAGGATCTCCTGTTTACTAGACAGGCGCTTTAACCAACTAAGCCACAGCACCAAAGAACTTTTCTTCTCACGGTGTCCTACCACACAGCTCAGTTCAGAGCAAAAGACTGATCTCATATCTTAGGCTAGCCCCTTAGGTGTAGTTGGCAGAAGTCTTAACAGGCAGGGTACATAAGTTGTGATGGCCGAGTGGTTAAGGCGTTGGATTTGAAATCCAATGGGGTCTCCCTGCACAGGTTCAAGGTTCACAACGTTCTATTTTAAGAAGAGAACTTCCAGAAACATATTAAAGTTTGTCACCTATAGAAAGAGTTATTTTAATTCCATCCTCTTTATCACTGATTAATTACATTAATAATAGTGGTTCCAGCTGTGCCCCTGGCTTACAACTCTGAAAAGCGAGCAATATTTAGAGTATAAATCACTATAACTACAGCATCCCATTTGTCCAGACTTTTATTTTCCTCTTGATAAAAACAAATCAGGTTGGTTGGACAACTTCTGTCCTTAATAAATCTCTGCTTGCTGTCAATTATAATACTATTTTCTGTCACATACTCCTGTATATAGTCCCTTAAATGGACTCTGTCACCAGTTTATCAATTCCCAATTTCCTAACTAGCCTAATAGGCGCTATGATGCTGATAACTACAGTGTGATTTTTTTTTTTTTTTAAAAAAAAAACGTTTATTTGCAAAGTTATGAGCATTTATCTATATATACTAATGTAGCTCTAATAGCCAAATAGGAGATGACTCCTTTTTACTCTGGGCAGCTAATGTTTTCTGTATGACGCTGTCCAATCAGCATACAACTTCTCCCCCTTCCCTGTCCAGCAACACAGTGTGATCATATAGTACACTGCGTCCATTCCCGACTGTGGTTTCAACAGGTGATATCTTCGGTTCTGTCACAGCTAGAACTGTGATTTTGGTGTCATATTTGAAATCCAATGGGGTCTCCCTGCACAGGTTCAAGTCCTGTTCACAACGTTCTATTTTAAGAAGAGAACTTCCAGAAACATATTAAAGTTTGTCACCTATAGAAAGAGTTATTTTAATTCCATCCTCTTTATCACTGATTAATTACATTAATAATAGTGGTTCCAGCTGTGCCCCTGGCTTACAACTCTGAAAAGCGAGCAATATTTAGAGTATAAATCACTATAACTACAGCATCCCATTTGTCCAGACTTTTATTTTCCTCTTGATAAAAACAAATCAGGTTGGTTGGACAACTTCTGTCCTTAATAAATCTCTGCTTGCTGTCAATTATAATACTATTTTCTGTCACATACTCCTGTATATAGTCCCTTAAATGGACTCTGTCACCAGTTTATCAATTCCCAATTTCCTAACTAGCCTAATAGGCGCTATGATGCTGATAACTACAGTGTGATTTTTTTTTTTTTTTTTTAAAAAAACGTTTATTTGCAAAGTTATGAGCATTTATCTATATATACTAATGTAGCTCTAATAGCCAAATAGGAGATGACTCCTTTTTACTCTGGGCAGCTAATGTTTTCTGTATGACGCTGTCCAATCAGCATACAACTTCTCCCCCTTCCCTGTCCAGCAACACAGTGTGATCATATAGTACACTGCGTCCATTCCCGACTGTGGTTTCAACAGGTGATATCTTCAGTTCTGTCACAGCTAGAACTGTGATTTTGGTGTCATATGAGAGAGTAGAATCCAGTCTTTCAAATGCCACCAAATCTGCTTTTTTTAGGTGGCCCACAGCCCGAGATATGGCTGTTTGAATTGATCCTCCTTCCCTGTAGCTTGAGTTTCACAATGTGTGTGAAGCAACTTCATGCTGATAGGACAGCATCAGATGCTGAGAGTCAGCTCCACCTCAGGAGAATTGCTGCTGTTACCTCCCAGATGTCTAATAAAGGCTAAATTACATATTTAGAAAATGCTCATAATTTTGCAAATAATAAACATTTTTTTTACTACAAATCACCCTGTAGTTATCAGCAGCAAAGCACCAATTAGACTAGTTAGAAGTTAGGGACCTGATAAACTGGTAACAGAGTCCCTTTAAGAGCTCTTCAAAAGTTTTTCCCACAATGGATGTTAAGCTTACTGGTCTATAATTACTTTGTATTGAACTTACTACTTATAGAAAACTCAATGACATTCATGGGGTCTCTGTCACCAATGAAAAACCCGATAGATTTTTAATTGCCTATAAAGAATTTGATTCATCATATACTTTAGTTATGTAAACTTAAATAATAAACAAGTGAATAAACTAAAGCAACAAATAGCAAGGCACTGCTGAGATTTGAACTCAGGATCTCCTGTTTACTAGACAGGCGCTTTAACCAACTAAGCCACAGCACCAAAACACTTTTCTTCTCACGGTGTCCTACCACACAGCTCAGTTCAGAGCAAAAGACTGATCTCATATCTTAGGCTAGCCCCTTAGGTGTAGTTGGCAGAAGTCTTAACAGGCAGGGTACATAAGTTGTGATGGCCGAGTGGTTAAGGCGTTGGATTTGAAATCCAATGGGGTCTCCCTGCACAGGTTCAAGTCCTGTTCACAACGTTCTATTTTAAGAAGAGAACTTCCAGAAACATATTAAAGTTTGTCACCTATAGAAAGAGTTATTTTAATTCCATCCTCTTTATCACTGATTAATTACATTAATAATAGTGGTTCCAGCTGTGCCCCTGGCTTACAACTCTGAAAAGCGAGCAATATTTAGAGTATAAATCACTATAACTACAGCATCCCATTTGTCCAGACTTTTATTTTCCTCTTGATAAAAACAAATCAGGTTGGTTGGACAACTTCTGTCCTTAGTAAATCTCTGCTTGCTGTCAATTATAATACTATTTTCTGTCACATACTCCTGTATATAGTCCCTTAAATGGACTCTGTCACCAGTTTATCAATTCCCAATTTCCTAACTAGCCTAATAGGCGCTATGATGCTGATAACTACAGTGTGATTTTTTTTTTTTTTTTAAAAAAAACGTTTATTTGCAAAGTTATGAGCATTTATCTATATATACTAATGTAGCTCTAATAGCCAAATAGGAGATGACTCCTTTTTACTCTGGGCAGCTAATGTTTTCTGTATGACGCTGTCCAATCAGCATACAACTTCTCCCCCTTCCCTGTCCAGCAACACAGTGTGATCATATAGTACACTGCGTCCATTCCCGACTGTGGTTTCAACAGGTGATATCTTCGGTTCTGTCACAGCTAGAACTGTGATTTTGGTGTCATATGAGAGAGTAGAATCCAGTCTTTCAAATGCCACCAAATCTGCTTTTTTTAGGTGGCCCACAGCCCGAGATATGGCTGTTTGAATTGATCCTCCTTCCCTGTAGCTTGAGTTTCACAATGTGTGTGAAGCAACTTCATGCTGATAGGACAGCATCAGATGCTGAGAGTCAGCTCCACCTCAGGAGAATTGCTGCTGTTACCTCCCAGATGTCTAATAAAGGCTAAATTACATATTTAGAAAATGCTCATAATTTTGCAAATAATAAACATTTTTTTTACTACAAATCACCCTGTAGTTATCAGCAGCAAAGCACCAATTAGACTAGTTAGGAGTTAGGGACCTGATAAACTGGTAACAGAGTCCCTTTAAGAGCTCTTCAAAAGTTTTTCCCACAATGGATGTTAAGCTTACTGGTCTATAATTACTTTGTATTGGACTTACTACTTATAGAAAACTCAATGACATTCATGGGGTCTCTGTCACCAATGAAAAACCCGATAGATATTTAATTGCCTATAAAGAATTTGATTCATCATATACTTTAGTTATGTAAACTTAAATAATAAACAAGCGAATAAACTAAAGCAACAAATAGCAAGGCACTGCTGAGATTTGAACTCAGGATCTCCTGTTTACTAGACAGGCACTTTAACCAACTAAGCCACAGCACCAAAGCACTTTTCTTCTCACGGTGTCCTACCACACAGCTCAGTTCAGAGCAAAAGACTGATCTCATATCTTAGGCTAGCCCCTTAGGTGTAGTTGGCAGAAGTTTTAACAGGCAGGGTACATAAGTTGTGATGGCCGAGTGGTTAAGGCGTTGGATTTGAAATCCAATGGGGTCTCCCTGCACAGGTTCAAGTCCTGTTCACAACGTTCTATTTTAAGAAGAGAACTTCCAGAAACATATTAAAGTTTGTCACCTATAGAAAGAGTTATTTTAATTCCTTCCTCTTTATCACTGATTAATTACATTAATAATAGTGGTTCCAGCTGTGCCCCTGGCTTACAACTCTGAAAAGCGAGCAATATTTAGAGTATAAATCACTATAACTACAGCATCCCATTTGTCCAGACTTTTATTTTCCTCTTGATAAAAACAAATCAGGTTTGTTTTAAAAAAAAAACGTTTATTTGCAAAGTTATGAGCATTTATCTATATATACTAATGTAGCTCTAATAGCCAAATAGGAGATGACTCCTTTTTACTCTGGGCAGCTAATGTTTTCTGTATGACGCTGTCCAATCAGCATACAACTTCTCCCCCTTCCCTGTCCAGCAACACAGTGTGATCATATAGTAAACTGCGTCCATTCCCGACTGTGTTTTCAACAGGTGATATCTTCGGTTCTGTCACAGCTAGAACTGTGATTTTGGTGTCATATGAAAGAGTAGAATCCAGTCTTTCAAATGCCACAAAATCTGCTGTTTTAGGTGGCCCACAGCCCGAGATATGGCTGTTTGAATTGATCCTCCTTCACTGTAGCTTGAGTTTCACAATGTGTGTGAAGCAACTTCATGCTGATAGGACAGCATCAGATGCTGAGAGTCAGCTCCACCTCAGGGGAATTGCTGCTGTTACCTCCCAGATGTCTAATAAAGGCTAAATTACATATTTAGAAAATGCTCATAATTTTGCAAATAATAAACATTTTTTTTACTACAAATCACCCTGTAGTTATCAGCAGCAAAGCACCAATTAGACTAGTTAGGAGTTAGGGACCTGATAAACTGGTAACAGAGTCCCTTTAAGAGCTCTTCAAAAGTTTTTCCCACAATGGATGTTAAGCTTACTGGTCTATAATTACTTTGTATTGAACTTACTACTTATAGAAAACTCAATGACATTCATGGGGTCTCTGTCACCAATGAAAAACCCGATAGATTTTTAATTGCCTATAAAGAATTTGATTCATCATATACTTTAGTTATGTAAACTTAAATAATAAACAAGTGAATAAACTAAAGCAACAAATAGCAAGGCACTGCTGAGATTTGAACTCAGGATCTCCTGTTTACTAGACAGGCGCTTTAACCAACTAAGCCACAGCACCAAAGCACTTTTCTTCTCACGGTGTCCTACCACACAGCTCAGTTCAGAGCAAAAGACTGATCTCATATCTTAGGCTAGCCCCTTAGGTGTAGTTGGCAGAAGTCTTAACAGGCAGGGTACATAAGTTGTGATGGCCGAGTGGTTAAGGCGTTGGATTTGAAATCCAATGGGGTCTCCCTGCACAGGTTCAAGTCCTGTTCACAACGTTCTATTTTAAGAAGAGAACTTCCAGAAACATATTAAAGTTTTTCACCTATAGAAAGAGTTATTTTAATTCCATCCTCTTTATCACTGATTAATTACATTAATAATAGTGGTTCCAGCTGTGCCCCTGGCTTACAACTCTGAAAAGCGAGCAATATTTAGAGTATAAATCACTATAACTACAGCATCCCATTTGTCCAGACTTTTATTTTCCTCTTGATAAAAACAAATCAGGTTGGTTGGACAACTTCTGTCCTTAGTAAATCTCTGCTTGCTGTCAATTATAATACTATTTTCTGTCACATACTCCTGTATATAGTCCCTTAAATGGACTCTGTCACCAGTTTATCAATTCCCAATTTCCTAACTAGCCTAATAGGCGCTATGATGCTGATAACTACAGTGTGATTTGTTGTTTTTTTTTTTTAAAAAAACGTTTATTTGCAAAGTTATGAGCATTTATCTATATATACTAATGTAGCTCTAATAGCCAAATAGGAGATGACTCCTTTTTACTCTGGGCAGCTAATGTTTTCTGTATGACGCTGTCCAATCAGCATACAACTTCTCCCCCTTCCCTGTCCAGCAACACAGTGTGATCATATAGTACACTGCGTCCATTCCCGACTGTGGTTTCAACAGGTGATATCTTCGGTTCTGTCACAGCTAGAACTGTGATTTTGGTGTCATATGAGAGAGTAGAATCCAGTCTTTCAAATGCCACCAAATCTGCTTTTTTTAGGTGGCCCACAGCCCGAGATATGGCTGTTTGAATTGATCCTCCTTCCCTGTAGCTTGAGTTTCACAATGTGTGTGAAGCAACTTCATGCTGATAGGACAGCATCAGATGCTGAGAGTCAGCTCCACCTCAGGAGAATTGCTGCTGTTACCTCCCAGATGTCTAATAAAGGCTAAATTACATATTTAGAAAATGCTCATAATTTTGCAAATAATAAACATTTTTTTTTACTACAAATCACCCTGTAGTTATCAGCAGCAAAGCACCAATTAGACTAGTTAGAAGTTAGGGACCTGATAAACTGGTAACAGAGTCCCTTTAAGAGCTCTTCAAAAGTTTTTTCCCACAATGGATGTTAAGCTTACTGGTCTATAATTACTTTGTATTGGACTTACTACTTATAGAAAACTCAATGACATTCATGGGGTCTCTGTCACCAATGAAAAACCCGATAGATATTTAATTGCCTATAAAGAATTTGATTCATCATATACTTTAGTTATGTAAACTTAAATAATAAACAAGCGAATAAACTAAAGCAACAAATAGCAAGGCACTGCTGAGATTTGAACTCAGGATCTCCTGTTTACTAGACAGGCGCTTTAACCAACTAAGCCACAGCACCAAAGCACTTTTCTTCTCACGGTGTCCTACCACACAGCTCAGTTCAGAGCAAAAGACTGATCTCATATCTTAGGCTAGCCCCTTAGGTGTAGTTGGCAGAAGTTTTAACAGGCAGGGTACATAAGTTGTGATGGCCGAGTGGTTAAGGCGTTGGATTTGAAATCCAATGGGGTCTCCCTGCACAGGTTCAAGTCCTGTTCACAACGTTCTATTTTAAGAAGAGAACTTCCAGAAACATATTAAAGTTTGTCACCTATAGAAAGAGTTATTTTAATTCCTTCCTCTTTATCACTGATTAATTACATTAATAATAGTGGTTCCAGCTGTGCCCCTGGCTTACAACTCTGAAAAGCGAGCAATATTTAGAGTATAAATCACTATAACTACAGCATCCCATTTGTCCAGACTTTTATTTTCCTCTTGATAAAAACAAATCAGGTTGGTTGGACAACTTCTGTCCTTAGTAAATCCCTGCTTGCTGTCAATTATAATACTATTTTCTGTCACATACTCCTGTATATAGTCCCTTAAATGGACTCTGTCACCAGTTTATCAATTCCCAATTTCCTAACTAGCCTAATAGGCGCTATGATGCTGATAACTACAGTGTGATTTGTTTTTTGTTTTAAAAAAAAAACGTTTATTTGCAAAGTTATAAGCATTTATCTATATATACTAATGTAGCTCTAATGGCCAAATAGGAGATGACTCCTTTTTACTCTGGGCAGCTAATGTTTTCTGTATGACGCTGTCCAATCAGCATACAACTTCTCCCCCTTCCCTGTCCAGCAACACAGTGTGATCATATAGTACACTGCGTCCATTCCCGACTGTGTTTTCAACAGGTGATATCTTCGGTTCTGTCACAGCTAGAACTGTGATTTTGGTGTCATATGAAAGAGTAGAATCCAGTCTTTCAAATGCCACCAAATCTGCTTTTTTAGGTGGCCCACAGCCCGAGATATGGCTGTTTGAATTGATCCTCCTTCCCTGTAGCTTGAGTTTCACAATGTGTGTGAAGCAACTTCATGCTGATAGGACAGCATCAGATGCTGAGAGTCAGCTCCACCTCAGGAGAATTGCTGCTGTTACCTCCCAGATGTCTAATAAAGGCTAAATTACATATTTAGAAAATGCTCATAATTTTGCAAATAATAAACATTTTTTTTACTACAAATCACCCTGTAGTTATCAGCAGCAAAGCACCAATTAGACTAGTTAGGAGTTAGGGACCTGATAAACTGGTAACAGAGTCCCTTTAAGAGCTCTTCAAAAGTTTTTCCCACAATGGATGTTAAGCTTACTGGTCTATAATTACTTTGTATTGGACTTACTACTTATAGAAAACTCAATGACATTCATGGGGTCTCTGTCACCAATGAAAACCCCGATAGATATTTAATTGCCTATAAAGAATTTGATTCATCATATACTTTAGTTATGTAAACTTAAATAATAAACAAGCGAATAAACTAAAGCAACAAATAGCAAGGCACTGCTGAGATTTGAACTCAGGATCTCCTGTTTACTAGACAGGCGCTTTAACCAACTAAGCCACAGCACCAAAGCACTTTTCTTCTCACGGTGTCCTACCACACAGCTCAGTTCAGAGCAAAAGACTGATCTCATATCTTAGGCTAGCCCCTTAGGTGTAGTTGGCAGAAGTTTTAACAGGCAGGGTACATAAGTTGTGATGGCCGAGTGGTTAAGGCGTTGGATTTGAAATCCAATGGGGTCTCCCTGCACAGGTTCAAGTCCTGTTCACAACGTTCTGATAGGACAGCATCAGATGCTGAGAGTCAGCTCCACCTCAGGAGAATTGCTGCTGTTACCTCCCAGATGTCTAATAAAGGCTAAATTATATATTTAGAAAATGCTCATAATTTTGCAAATAATAAACATTTTTTTTACTACAAATCACCCTGTAGTTATCAGCAGCAAAGCACCAATTAGACTAGTTAGGAGTTAGGGACCTGATAAACTGGTAACAGAGTCCCTTTAAGAGCTCTTCAAAAGTTTTTCCCACAATGGATGTTAAGCTTACTGGTCTATAATTACTTTGTATTGGACTTACTACTTATAGAAAACTCAATGACATTCATGGGGTCTCTGTCACCAATGAAAAACCCGATAGATATTTAATTGCCTATAAAGAATTTGATTCATCATATACTTTAGTTATGTAAACTTAAATAATAAACAAGCGAATAAACTAAAGCAACAAATAGCAAGGCACTGCTGAGATTTGAACTCAGGATCTCCTGTTTACTAGACAGGCGCTTTAACCAACTAAGCCACAGCACCAAAGCACTTTTCTTCTCACGGTGTCCTACCACACAGCTCAGTTCAGAGCAAAAGACTGATCTCATATCTTAGGCTAGCCCCTTAGGTGTAGTTGGCAGAAGTTTTAACAGGCAGGGTACATAAGTTGTGATGGCCGAGTGGTTAAGGCGTTGGATTTGAAATCCAATGGGGTCTCCCTGCACAGGTTCAAGTCCTGTTCACAACGTTCTATTTTAAGAAGAGAACTTCCAGAAATATATTAAAGTTTGTCACCTATAGAAAGAGTTATTTTAATTCCATCCTCTTTATCACTGATTAATTACATTAATAATAGTGGTTCCAGCTGTGCCCCTGGCTTACAACTCTGAAAAGCGAGCAATATTTAGAGTATAAATCACTATAACTACAGCATCCCATTTGTCCAGACTTTTATTTTCCTCTTGATAAAAACAAATCAGGTTGGTTGGACAACTTCTGTCCTTAGTAAATCTCTGCTTGCTGTCAATTATAATACTATTTTCTGTCACATACTCCTGTATATAGTCCCTTAAATGGACTCTGTCACCAGTTTATCAATTCCCAATTTCCTAACTAGCCTAATAGGCGCTATGATGCTGATAACTACAGTGTGATTTGTTTTTTAAAAAAAAACGTTTATTTGCAAAGTTATGAGCATTTATCTATATATACTAATGTAGCTCTAATGGCCAAATAGGAGATGACTCCTTTTTACTCTGGGCAGCTAATGTTTTCTGTATGACGCTGTCCAATCAGCATACAACTTCTCCCCCTTCCCTGTCCAGCAACACAGTGTGATCATATAGTACACTGCGTCCATTCCCGACTGTGGTTTCAACAGGTGATATCTTCGGTTCTGTCACAGCTAGAACTGTGATTTTGGTGTCATATGAGAGAGTAGAATCCAGTCTTTCAAATGCCACCAAATCTGCTTTTTTAGGTGGCCCACAGCCCGAGATATGGCTGTTTGAATTGATCCTCCTTCCCTGTAGCTTGAGTTTCACAATGTGTGTGAAGCCACTTCATGCTGATAGGACAGCATCAGATGCTGAGTCAGCTCCACCTCAGGAGAATTGCTGCTGTTACCTCCCAGATGTCTAATAAAGGCTAAATTACATATTTAGAAAATGCTCATAATTTTGCAAATAATAAACATTTTTTTTACTACAAATCACCCTGTAGTTATCAGCAGCAAAGCACCAATTAGACTAGTTAGGAGTTAGGGACCTGATAAACTGGTAACAGAGTCCCTTTAAGAGCTCTTCAAAAGTTTTTCCCACAATGGATGTTAAGCTTACTGGTCTATAATTACTTTGTATTGAACTTACTACTTATAGAAAACTCAATGACATTCATGGGGTCTCTGTCACCAATGAAAAACCCGATCGATTTTTAATTGCCTATAAAGAATTTGATTCATCATATACTTTAGTTATGTAAACTTAAATAATAAACAAGTGAATAAACTAAAGCAACAAATAGCAAGGCACTGCTGAGATTTGAACTCAGGATCTCCTGTTTACTAGACAGGCGCTTTAACCAACTAAGCCACAGCACCAAAGCACTTTTCTTCTCACGGTGTCCTACCACACAGCTCAGTTCAGAGCAAAAGGCTGATCTCATATTTTAGGCTAGCCCCTTAGGTGTAGTTGGCAGAAGTCTTAACCGGCAGGGTACATAAGTTGTGATGGCCGAGTGGTTAAGGCGTTGGATTTGAAATCCAATGGGGTCTCCCTGCACAGGTTCAAGTCCTGTTCACAACGTTCTATTTTAAGAAGAGAACTTCCAGAAACATATTAAAGTTTGTCACCTATAGAAAGAGTTATTTTAATTCCATCCTCTTTATCACTGATTAATTACATTAATAATAGTGGTTCCAGCTGTGCCCCTGGCTTACAACTCTGAAAAGCGAGCAATATTTAGAGTATAAATCACTATAACTACAGCATCCCATTTGTCCAGACTTTTATTTTCCTCTTGATAAAAACAAATCAGGTTGGTTGGACAACTTCTGTCCTTAGTAAATCTCTGCTTGCTGTCAATTATAATACTATTTTCTGTCACATACTCCTGTATATAGTCCCTTAAATGGACTCTGTCACCAGTTTATCAATTCCCAATTTCCTAACTAGCCTAATAGGCGCTATGATGCTGATAACTACAGTGTGATTTGTTTTTGTTTTTTTTAAAAAACGTTTATTTGCAAAGTTATGAGCATTTATCTATATATACTAATGTAGCTCTAATAGCCAAATAGGAGATGACTCCTTTTTACTCTGGGCAGCTAATGTTTTCTGTATGACGCTGTCCAATCAGCATACAACTTCTCCCCCTTCCCTGTTCAGCAACACAGTGTGATCATATAGTACACTGCGTCCATTCCCGACTGTGGTTTCAACAGGTGATATCTTCGGTTCTGTCACAGCTAGAACTGTGATTTTGGTGTCATATGAGAGAGTAGAATCCAGTCTTTCAAATGCCACCAAATCTGCTTTTTTAGGTGGCCCACAGCCCGAGATATGGCTGTTTGAATTGATCCTCCTTCCCTGTAGCTTGAGTTTCACAATGTGTGTGAAGCCACTTCATGCTGATAGGACAGCATCAGATGCTGAGTCAGCTCCACCTCAGGAGAATTGCTGCTGTTACCTCCCAGATGTCTAATAAAGGCTAAATTACATATTTAGAAAATGCTCATAATTTTGCAAATAATAAACATTTTTTTTACTACAAATCACCCTGTAGTTATCAGCAGCAAAGCACCAATTAGACTAGTTAGGAGTTAGGGACCTGATAAACTGGTAACAGAGTCCCTTTAAGAGCTCTTCAAAAGTTTTTCCCACAATGGATGTTAAGCTTACTGGTCTATAATTACTTTGTATTGAACTTACTACTTATAGAAAACTCAATGACATTCATGGGGTCTCTGTCACCAATGAAAAACCCGATCGATTTTTAATTGCCTATAAAGAATTTGATTCATCATATACTTTAGTTATGTAAACTTAAATAATAAACAAGTGAATAAACTAAAGCAACAAATAGCAAGGCACTGCTGAGATTTGAACTCAGGATCTCCTGTTTACTAGACAGGCGCTTTAACCAACTAAGCCACAGCACCAAAGCACTTTTCTTCTCACGGTGTCCTACCACACAGCTCAGTTCAGAGCAAAAGGCTGATCTCATATTTTAGGCTAGCCCCTTAGGTGTAGTTGGCAGAAGTCTTAACCGGCAGGGTACATAAGTTGTGATGGCCGAGTGGTTAAGGCGTTGGATTTGAAATCCAATGGGGTCTCCCTGCACAGGTTCAAGTCCTGTTCACAACGTTCTATTTTAAGAAGAGAACTTCCAGAAACATATTAAAGTTTGTCACCTATAGAAAGAGTTATTTTAATTCCATCCTCTTTATCACTGATTAATTACATTAATAATAGTGGTTCCAGCTGTGCCCCTGGCTTACAACTCTGAAAAGCGAGCAATATTTAGAGTATAAATCACTATAACTACAGCATCCCATTTGTCCAGACTTTTATTTTCCTCTTGATAAAAACAAATCAGGTTGGTTGGACAACTTCTGTCCTTAGTAAATCTCTGCTTGCTGTCAATTATAATACTATTTTCTGTCACATACTCCTGTATATAGTCCCTTAAATGGACTCTGTCACCAGTTTATCAATTCCCAATTTCCTAACTAGCCTAATAGGCGCTATGATGCTGATAACTACAGTGTGATTTGTTTTTGTTTTTTTTAAAAAACGTTTATTTGCAAAGTTATGAGCATTTATCTATATATACTAATGTAGCTCTAATAGCCAAATAGGAGATGACTCCTTTTTACTCTGGGCAGCTAATGTTTTCTGTATGACGCTGTCCAATCAGCATACAACTTCTCCCCCTTCCCTGTCCAGCAACACAGTGTGATCATATAGTACACTGCGTCCATTCCCGACTGTGGTTTCAACAGGTGATATCTTCGGTTCTGTCACAGCTAGAACTGTGATTTTGGTGTCATATGAGAGAGTAGAATCCAGTCTTTCAAATGCCACCAAATCTGCTTTTTTAGGTGGCCCACAGCCCGAGATATGGCTGTTTGAATTGATCCTCCTTCCCTGTAGCTTGAGTTTCACAATGTGTGTGAAGCCACTTCATGCTGATAGGACAGCATCAGATGCTGAGTCAGCTCCACCTCAGGAGAATTGCTGCTGTTACCTCCCAGATGTCTAATAAAGGCTAAATTACATATTTAGAAAATGCTCATAATTTTGCAAATAATAAACATTTTTTTTTACTACAAATCACCCTGTAGTTATCAGCAGCAAAGCACCAATTAGACTAGTTAGGAGTTAGGGACCTGATAAACTGGTAACAGAGTCCCTTTAAGAGCTCTTCAAAAGTTTTTCCCACAATGGATGTTAAGCTTACTGGTCTATAATTACTTTGTATTGGACTTACTACTTATAGAAAACTCAATGACATTCATGGGGTCTCTGTCACCAATGAAAAACCCGATAGATATTTAATTGCCTATAAAGAATTTGATTCATCATATACTTTAGTTATGTAAACTTAAATAATAAACAAGTGAATAAACTAAAGCAACAAATAGCAAGGCACTGCTGAGATTTGAACTCAGGATCTCCTCTTTACTAGACAGGCGCTTTAACCAACTAAGCCACAGCACCAAAGCACTTTTCTTCTCACGGTGTCCTACCACACAGCTCAGTTCAGAGCAAAAGACTGATCTCATATCTTAGGCTAGCCCCTTAGGTGTAGTTGGCAGAAGTTTTAACAGGCAGGGTACATAAGTTGTGATGGCCGAGTGGTTAAGGCGTTGGATTTGAAATCCAATGGGGTCTCCCTGCACAGGTTCAAGTCCTGTTCACAACGTTCTATTTTAAGAAGAGAACTTCCAGAAATATATTAAAGTTTGTCACCTATAGAAAGAGTTATTTTAATTCCATCCTCTTTATCACTGATTAATTACATTAATAATAGTGGTTCCAGCTGTGCCCCTGGCTTACAACTCTGAAAAGCGAGCAATATTTAGAGTATAAATCACTATAACTACAGCATCCCATTTGTCCAGACTTTTATTTTCCTCTTGATAAAAACAAATCAGGTTGGTTGGACAACTTCTGTCCTTAGTAAATCTCTGCTTGCTGTCAATTATAATACTATTTTCTGTCACATACTCCTGTATATAGTCCCTTAAATGGACTCTGTCACCAGTTTATCAATTCCCAATTTCCTAACTAGCCTAATAGGCGCTATGATGCTGATAACTACAGTGTGATTTGTTTTTTTTTTTTTAAAAAAATACGTTTATTTGCAAAGTTATGAGCATTTATCTATATATACTAATGTAGCTCTAATGGCCAAATAGGAGATGACTCCTTTTTACTCTGGGCAGCTAATGTTTTCTGTATGACGCTGTCCAATCAGCATACAACTTCTCCCCCTTCCCTGTCCAGCAACACAGTGTGATCATATAGTACACTGCGTCCATTCCCGACTGTGGTTTCAACAGGTGATATCTTCGGTTCTGTCACAGCTAGAACTGTGATTTTGGTGTCATATGAGAGAGTAGAATCCAGTCTTTCAAATGCCACCAAATCTGCTTTTTTAGGTGGCCCACAGCCCGAGATATGGCTGTTTGAATTGATCCTCCTTCCCTGTAGCTTGAGTTTCACAATGTGTGTGAAGCCACTTCATGCTGATAGGACAGCATCAGATGCTGAGTCAGCTCCACCTCAGGAGAATTGCTGCTGTTACCTCCCAGATGTCTAATAAAGGCTAAATTACATATTTAGAAAATGCTCATAATTTTGCAAATAATAAACATTTTTTTTACTACAAATCACCCTGTAGTTATCAGCAGCAAAGCACCAATTAGACTAGTTAGGAGTTAGGGACCTGATAAACTGGTAACAGAGTCCCTTTAAGAGCTCTTCAAAAGTTTTTCCCACAATGGATGTTAAGCTTACTGGTCTATAATTACTTTGTATTGAACTTACTACTTATAGAAAACTCAATGACATTCATGGGGTCTCTGTCACCAATGAAAAACCCGATCGATTTTTAATTGCCTATAAAGAATTTGATTCATCATATACTTTAGTTATGTAAACTTAAATAATAAACAAGTGAATAAACTAAAGCAACAAATAGCAAGGCACTGCTGAGATTTGAACTCAGGATCTCCTGTTTACTAGACAGGCGCTTTAACCAACTAAGCCACAGCACCAAAGCACTTTTCTTCTCACGGTGTCCTACCACACAGCTCAGTTCAGAGCAAAAGGCTGATCTCATATTTTAGGCTAGCCCCTTAGGTGTAGTTGGCAGAAGTCTTAACCGGCAGGGTACATAAGTTGTGATGGCCGAGTGGTTAAGGCATTGGATTTGAAATCCAATGGGGTCTCCCTGCACAGGTTCAAGTCTTGTTCACAACGTTCTATTTTAAGAAGAGAACTTCCAGAAACATATTAAAGTTTGTCACCTATAGAAAGAGTTATTTTAATTCCATCCTCTTTATCACTGATTAATTACATTAATAATAGTGGTTCCAGCTGTGCCCCTGGCTTACAACTCTGAAAAGCGAGCAATATTTAGAGTATAAATCACTATAACTACAGCATCCCATTTGTCCAGACTTTTATTTTCCTCTTGATAAAAACAAATCAGGTTGGTTGGACAACTTCTGTCCTTAGTAAATCTCTGCTTGCTGTCAATTATAATACTATTTTCTGTCACATACTCCTGTATATAGTCCCTTAAATGGACTCTGTCACCAGTTTATCAATTCCCAATTTCCTAACTAGCCTAATAGGCGCTATGATGCTGATAACTACAGTGTGATTTGTTTTTTTTTTTTTTAAAAAACGTTTATTTGCAAAGTTATGAGCATTTATCTATATATACTAATGTAGCTCTAATAGCCAAATAGGAGATGACTCCTTTTTACTCTGGGCAGCTAATGTTTTCTGTATGACGCTGTCCAATCAGCATACAACTTCTCCCCCTTCCCTGTTCAGCAACACAGTGTGATCATATAGTACACTGCGTCCATTCCCGACTGTGGTTTCAACAGGTGATATCTTCGGTTCTGTCACAGCTAGAACTGTGATTTTGGTGTCATATGAGAGAGTAGAATCCAGTCTTTCAAATGCCACCAAATCTGCTTTTTTAGGTGGCCCACAGCCCGAGATATGGCTGTTTGAATTGATCCTCCTTCCCTGTAGCTTGAGTTTCACAATGTGTGTGAAGCCACTTCATGCTGATAGGACAGCATCAGATGCTGAGTCAGCTCCACCTCAGGAGAATTGCTGCTGTTACCTCCCAGATGTCTAATAAAGGCTAAATTACATATTTAGAAAATGCTCATAATTTTGCAAATAATAAACATTTTTTTTACTACAAATCACCCTGTAGTTATCAGCAGCAAAGCACCAATTAGACTAGTTAGGAGTTAGGGACCTGATAAACTGGTAACAGAGTCCCTTTAAGAGCTCTTCAAAAGTTTTTCCCACAATGGATGTTAAGCTTACTGGTCTATAATTACTTTGTATTGAACTTACTACTTATAGAAAACTCAATGACATTCATGGGGTCTCTGTCACCAATGAAAAACCCGATCGATTTTTAATTGCCTATAAAGAATTTGATTCATCATATACTTTAGTTATGTAAACTTAAATAATAAACAAGTGAATAAACTAAAGCAACAAATAGCAAGGCACTGCTGAGATTTGAACTCAGGATCTCCTGTTTACTAGACAGGCGCTTTAACCAACTAAGCCACAGCACCAAAGCACTTTTCTTCTCACGGTGTCCTACCACACAGCTCAGTTCAGAGCAAAAGGCTGATCTCATATTTTAGGCTAGCCCCTTAGGTGTAGTTGGCAGAAGTCTTAACCGGCAGGGTACATAAGTTGTGATGGCCGAGTGGTTAAGGCGTTGGATTTGAAATCCAATGGGGTCTCCCTGCACAGGTTCAAGTCCTGTTCACAACGTTCTATTTTAAGAAGAGAACTTCCAGAAACATATTAAAGTTTGTCACCTATAGAAAGAGTTATTTTAATTCCATCCTCTTTATCACTGATTAATTACATTAATAATAGTGGTTCCAGCTGTGCCCCTGGCTTACAACTCTGAAAAGCGAGCAATATTTAGAGTATAAATCACTATAACTACAGCATCCCATTTGTCCAGACTTTTATTTTCCTCTTGATAAAAACAAATCAGGTTGGTTGGACAACTTCTGTCCTTAGTAAATCTCTGCTTGCTGTCAATTATAATACTATTTTCTGTCACATACTCCTGTATATAGTCCCTTAAATGGACTCTGTCACCAGTTTATCAATTCCCAATTTCCTAACTAGCCTAATAGGCGCTATGATGCTGATAACTACAGTGTGATTTGTTTTTTTTTTTTTTAAAAAACGTTTATTTGCAAAGTTATGAGCATTTATCTATATATACTAATGTAGCTCTAATAGCCAAATAGGAGATGACTCCTTTTTACTCTGGGCAGCTAATGTTTTCTGTATGACGCTGTCCAATCAGCATACAACTTCTCCCCCTTCCCTGTTCAGCAACACAGTGTGATCATATAGTACACTGCGTCCATTCCCGACTGTGGTTTCAACAGGTGATATCTTCGGTTCTGTCACAGCTAGAACTGTGATTTTGGTGTCATATGAAAGAGTAGAATCCAGTCTTTCAAATGCCACCAAATCTGCTTTTTAGGTGGCCCACAGCCCGAGATATGGCTGTTTGAATTGATCCTCCTTCCCTGTAGCTTGAGTTTCACAATGTGTGTGAAGCAGCTTCATGCTGATAGGACAGCATCAGATGCTGAGAGTCAGCTCCACCTCAGGAGAATTGCTGCTGTTACCTTCCAAATGTCTAATAAAGGCTAAATTACATATTTAGAAAATGCTCATAATTTTGCAAATAATAAACATTTTTTTTACTACAAATCACCCTGTAGTTATCAGCAGCAAAGCACCAATTAGACTAGTTAGGAGTTAGGGACCTGATAAACTGGTAACAGAGTCCCTTTAAGAGCTCTTCAAAAGTTTTTCCCACAATGGATGTTAAGCTTACTGGTCTATAATTACTTTGTATTGAACTTACTATTATAGAAAACTCAATGACATTCATGGGGTCACTGTCACCAATGAAAAACCCGATAGATTTTTAATTGCCTATAAAGAATTTGATTCATCATATACTTTAGTTATGTAAACTTAAATAATAAACAAGTGAATAAACTAAAGCAACAAATAGCAAGGCACTGCTGAGATTTGAACTCAGGATCTCCTGTTTACTAGACAGGCGCTTTAACCAACTAAGCCACAGCACCAAAGCACTTTTCTTCTCACGGTGTCCTACCACACAGCTCAGTTTAGAGCAAAAGACTGATCTCATATTTTAGGCTAGCCCCTTAGGTGTAGTTGCCAGAAGTCTTAACAGTCAGGGTACATAAGTTGTGATGGCCGAGTGGTTAAGGCGTTGGATTTGAAATCCAATGGGGTCTCCCTGCACAGGTTCAAGTCCTGTTCACAACGTTCTATTTTAAGAAGAGAACTTCCAGAAACATATTAAAGTTTGTCACCTATAGAAAGAGTTATTTTAATTCCATCCTCTTTATCACTGATTAATTACATTAATAATAGTGGTTCCAGCTGTGCCCCTGGCTTACAACTCTGAAAAGCGAGCAATATTTAGAGTATAAATCACTATAACCACAGCATCCCATTTGTCCAGACTTTTATTTTCCTCTTGATAAAAACAAATCAGGTTGCTTGGACAACTTCTGTCCTTAGTAAATCTCTGCTTGCTGTCAATTATAATACTATTTTCTGTCACATACTCCTGTATATAGTCCCTTAAATGGACTCTGTCACCAGTTTATCAATTCCCAATTTCCTAACTAGCCTAATAGGCGCTATGATGCTGATAACTACAGTGTGATTTGTTGTTTTTTTTAAAAAAACATTTATTTGCAAAGTTATGAGCATTTATTTATATATACTAATGTAGCTCTAATAGCCAAATAGGAGATGACTCCTTTTTACTCTGGGCAGCTAATGTTTTCTGTATGATGCTGTCCAATCAGCATACAACTTCTCCCCCTTCCCTGTCCAGCAACACAGTGTGATCATATAGTACACTGCGTCCATTCCCGACTGTGTTTTCAACAGGTGATATCTTCGGTTCTGTCACAGCTAGAACTGTGATTTTGGTGTCATATGAAAGAGTAGAATCCAGTCTTTCAAATGCCACCAAATCTGCTTTTTTAGGTGGCCCACAGCCCGAGATATGGCTGTTTGAATTGATCCTCCTTCCCTGTAGCTTGAGTTTCACAATGTGTGTGAAGCAACTTCATGCTGATAGGACAGCATCAGATGCTGAGAGTCAGCTCCACCTCAGGAGAATTGCTGCTGTTACCTCCCAGATGTCTAATAAAGGCTAAATTACATATTTAGAAAATGCTCATAATTTTGCAAATAATAAACATTTTTTTTACTACAAATCACCCTGTAGTTATCAGCAGCAAAGCACCAATTAGACTAGTTAGGAGTTAGGGACCTGATAAACTGGTAACAGAGTCCCTTTAAGAGCTCTTCAAAAGTTTTTCCCACAATGGATGTTAAGCTTACTGGTCTATAATTACTTTGTATTGAACTTACTACTTATAGAAAACTCAATGACATTCATGGGGTCTCTGTCACCAATGAAAAACCCGATAGATTTTTAATTGCCTATAAAGAATTTGATTCATCATATACTTTAGTTATGTAAACTTAAATAATAAACAAGTGAATAAACTAAAGCAACAAATAGCAAGGCACTGCTGAGATTTGAACTCAGGATCTCCTGTTTACTAGACAGGCGCTTTAACCAACTAAGCCACAGCACCAAAGCACTTTTCTTCTCACGGTGTCCTACCACACAGCTCAGTTTAGAGCAAAAGACTGATCTCATATTTTAGGCTAGCCCCTTAGGTGTAGTTGCCAGAAGTCTTAACAGTCAGGGTACATAAGTTGTGATGGGCGAGTGGTTAAGGCGTTGGATTTGAAATCCAATGGGGTCTCCCTGCACAGGTTCAAGTCCTGTTCACAACGTTCTATTTTAAGAAGAGAACTTCCAGAAACATATTAAAGTTTGTCACCTATAGAAAGAGTTCTTTTAATTCCATCCTCTTTATCACTGATTAATTACATTAATAATAGTGGTTCCAGCTGTGCCCCTGGCTTACAACTCTGAAAAGCGAGCAATATTTAGAGTATAAATCACTATAACTACATCATCCCATTTGTCCAGACTTTTATTTTCCTCTTGATAAAAACAAATCAGGTTGGTTGGACAACTTCTGTCCTTAGTAAATCTCTGCTTGCTGTCAATTATAATACTATTTTCTGTCACATACTCCTGTATATAGACCCTTAAATGGACTCTGTCACCAGTTTATCAATTCCCAATTTCCTAACTAGCCTAATAGGCGCTATGATGCTGATAACTACAGTGTGATTTGTTGTTTTTTTTAAAAAAACATTTATTTGCAAAGTTATGAGCATTTATTTATATATACTAATGTAGCTCTAATAGCCAAATAGGAGATGACTCCTTTTTACTCTGGGCAGCTAATGTTTTCTGTATGACGCTGTCCAATCAGCATACAACTTCTCCCCCTTCCCTGTCCAGCAACACAGTGTGATCATATAGTACACTGCGTCCATTCCCGACTGTGTTTTCAACAGGTGATATCTTCGGTTCTGTCACAGCTAGAACTGTGATTTTGGTGTCATATGAAAGAGTAGAATCCAGTCTTTCAAATGCCACCAAATCTGCTTTTTAGGTGGCCCACAGCCCGAGCTATGGCTGTTTGAATTGATCCCCCTTCCCTGTAGCTTGAGTTTCACAATGTGTGTGAAGCAGCTTCATGCTGATAGGACAGCATCAGATGCTGAGAGTCAGCTCCACCTCAGGAGAATTGCTGCTGTTACCTCCCAGATGTCTAATAAAGGCTAAATTACATATTTAGAAAATGCTCATAATTTTGCAAATAATAAACATTTTTTTTACTACAAATCACCCTGTAGTTATCAGCAGCAAAGCACCAATTAGACTAGTTAGGAGTTAGGGACCTGATAAACTGGTAACAGAGTCCCTTTAAGAGCTCTTCAAAAGTTTTTCCCACAATGGATGTTAAGCTTACTGGTCTATAATTACTTTGTATTGAACTTACTACTTATAGAAAACTCAATGACATTCATGGGGTCTCTGTCACCAATGAAAAACCCGATAGATTTTTAATTGCCTATAAAGAATTTGATTCATCATATACTTTAGTTATGTAAACTTAAATAATAAACAAGTGAATAAACTAAAGCAACAAATAGCAAGGCACTGCTGAGATTTGAACTCAGGATCTCCTGTTTACTAGACAGGCGCTTTAACCAACTAAGCCACAGCACCAAAGCACTTTTCTTCTCACGGTGTCCTACCACACAGCTCAGTTTAGAGCAAAAGACTGATCTCATATTTTAGGCTAGCCCCTTAGGTGTAGTTGCCAGAAGTCTTAACAGTCAGGGTACATAAGTTGTGATGGCCGAGTGGTTAAGGCGTTGGATTTGAAATCCAATGGGGTCTCCCTGCACAGGTTCAAGTCCTGTTCACAACGTTCTATTTTAAGAAGAGAACTTCCAGAAACATATTAAAGTTTGTCACCTATAGAAAGAGTTATTTTAATTCCATCCTCTTTATCACTGATTAATTACATTAATAATAGTGGTTCCAGCTGTGCCCCTGGCTTACAACTCTGAAAAGCGAGCAATATTTAGAGTATAAATCACTATAACCACAGCATCCCATTTGTCCAGACTTTTATTTTCCTCTTGATAAAAACAAATCAGGTTGCTTGGACAACTTCTGTCCTTAGTAAATCTCTGCTTGCTGTCAATTATAATACTATTTTCTGTCACATACTCCTGTATATAGTCCCTTAAATGGACTCTGTCACCAGTTTATCAATTCCCAATTTCCTAACTAGCCTAATAGGCGCTATGATGCTGATAACTACAGTGTGATTTGTTGTTTTTTTTAAAAAAACATTTATTTGCAAAGTTATGAGCATTTATTTATATATACTAATGTAGCTCTAATAGCCAAATAGGAGATGACTCCTTTTTACTCTGGGCAGCTAATGTTTTCTGTATGATGCTGTCCAATCAGCATACAACTTCTCCCCCTTCCCTGTCCAGCAACACAGTGTGATCATATAGTACACTGCGTCCATTCCCGACTGTGTTTTCAACAGGTGATATCTTCGGTTCTGTCACAGCTAGAACTGTGATTTTGGTGTCATATGAAAGAGTAGAATCCAGTCTTTCAAATGCCACCAAATCTGCTTTTTTAGGTGGCCCACAGCCCGAGATATGGCTGTTTGAATTGATCCTCCTTCCCTGTAGCTTGAGTTTCACAATGTGTGTGAAGCAACTTCATGCTGATAGGACAGCATCAGATACTGAGAGTCAGCTCCACCTCAGGAGAATTGCTGCTGTTACCTCCCAGATGTCTAATAAAGGCTAAATTACATATTTAGAAATTGCTCATAATTTTGCAAATAATAAACATTTTTTTTACTACAAATCACCCTGTAGTTATCAGCAGCAAAGCACCAATTAGACTAGTTAGGAGTTAGGGACCTGATAAACTGGTAACAAAGTCCCTTTAAGAGCTCTTCAAAAGTTTTTCCCACAATGGATGTTAAGCTTACTGGTCTATAATTACTTTGTATTGAACTTACTACTTATAGAAAACTCAATGACATTCATGGGGTCTCTGTCACCAATGAAAAACCCGATAGATTTTTAATTGCCTATAAAGAATTTGATTCATCATATACTTTAGTTATGTAAACTTAAATAATAAACAAGTGAATAAACTAAAGCAACAAATAGCAAGGCACTGCTGAGATTTGAACTCAGGATCTCCTGTTTACTAGACAGGCGCTTTAACCAACTAAGCCACAGCACCAAAGCACTTTTCTTCTCACGGTGTCCTACCACACAGCTCAGTTTAGAGCAAAAGACTGATCTCATATTTTAGGCTAGCCCCTTAGGTGTAGTTGCCAGAAGTCTTAACAGTCAGGGTACATAAGTTGTGATGGGCGAGTGGTTAAGGCGTTGGATTTGAAATCCAATGGGGTCTCCCTGCACAGGTTCAAGTCCTGTTCACAACGTTCTATTTTAAGAAGAGAACTTCCAGAAACATATTAAAGTTTGTCACCTATAGAAAGAGTTATTTTAATTCCATCCTCTTTATCACTGATTAATTACATTAATAATAGTGGTTCCAGCTGTGCCCCTGGCTTACAACTCTGAAAAGCGAGCAATATTTAGAGTATAAATCACTATAACTACATCATCCCATTTGTCCAGACTTTTATTTTCCTCTTGATAAAAACAAATCAGGTTGGTTGGACAACTTCTGTCCTTAGTAAATCTCTGCTTGCTGTCAATTATAATACTATTTTCTGTCACATACTCCTGTATATAGACCCTTAAATGGACTCTGTCACCAGTTTATCAATTCCCAATTTCCTAACTAGCCTAATAGGCGCTATGATGCTGATAACTACAGTGTGATTTGTTGTTTTTTTTAAAAAAACATTTATTTGCAAAGTTATGAGCATTTATTTATATATACTAATGTAGCTCTAATAGCCAAATAGGAGATGACTCCTTTTTACTCTGGGCAGCTAATGTTTTCTGTATGATGCTGTCCAATCAGCATACAACTTCTCCCCCTTCCCTGTCCAGCAACACAGTGTGATCATATAGTACACTGCGTCCATTCCCGACTGTGTTTTCAACAGGTGATATCTTCGGTTCTGTCACAGCTAGAACTGTGATTTTGGTGTCATATGAAAGAGTAGAATCCAGTCTTTCAAATGCCACCAAATCTGCTTTTTTAGGTGGCCCACAGCCCGAGATATGGCTGTTTGAATTGATCCTCCTTCCCTGTAGCTTGAGTTTCACAATGTGTGTGAAGCAACTTCATGCTGATAGGACAGCATCAGATGCTGAGAGTCAGCTCCACCTCAGGAGAATTGCTGCTGTTACCTCCCAGATGTCTAATAAAGGCTAAATTACATATTTAGAAAATGCTCATAATTTTGCAAATAATAAACATTTTTTTTACTACAAATCACCCTGTAGTTATCAGCAGCAAAGCACCAATTAGACTAGTTAGGAGTTAGGGACCTGATAAACTGGTAACAGAGTCCCTTTAAGAGCTCTTCAAAAGTTTTTCCCACAATGGATGTTAAGCTTACTGGTCTATAATTACTTTGTATTGAACTTACTACTTATAGAAAACTCAATGACATTCATGGGGTCTCTGTCACCAATGAAAAACCCGATAGATTTTTAATTGCCTATAAAGAATTTGATTCATCATATACTTTAGTTATGTAAACTTAAATAATAAACAAGTGAATAAACTAAAGCAACAAATAGCAAGGCACTGCTGAGATTTGAACTCAGGATCTCCTGTTTACTAGACAGGCGCTTTAACCAACTAAGCCACAGCACCAAAGCACTTTTCTTCTCACGGTGTCCTACCACACAGCTCAGTTTAGAGCAAAAGACTGATCTCATATTTTAGGCTAGCCCCTTAGGTGTAGTTGCCAGAAGTCTTAACAGTCAGGGTACATAAGTTGTGATGGGCGAGTGGTTAAGGCGTTGGATTTGAAATCCAATGGGGTCTCCCTGCACAGGTTCAAGTCCTGTTCACAACGTTCTATTTTAAGAAGAGAACTTCCAGAAACATATTAAAGTTTGTCACCTATAGAAAGAGTTATTTTAATTCCATCCTCTTTATCACTGATTAATTACATTAATAATAGTGGTTCCAGCTGTGCCCCTGGCTTACAACTCTGAAAAGCGAGCAATATTTAGAGTATAAATCACTATAACTACAGCATCCCATTTGTCCAGACTTTTATTTTCCTCTTGATAAAAACAAATCAGGTTGGTTGGACAACTTCTGTCCTTAGTAAATCTCTGCTTGCTGTCAATTATAATACTATTTTCTGTCACATACTCCTGTATATAGACCCTTAAATGGACTCTGTCACCAGTTTATCAATTCCCAATTTCCTAACTAGCCTAATAGGCGCTATGATGCTGATAACTACAGTGTGATTTGTTGTTTTTTTTTTAAAAACATTTATTTGCAAAGTTATGAGCATTTATCTATATATACTAATGTAGCTCTAATAGCCAAATAGGAGATGACTCCTTTTTACTCTGGGCAGCTAATGTTTTCTGTATGATGCTGTCCAATCAGCATACAACTTCTCCCCCTTCCCTGTCCAGCAACACAGTGTGATCATATAGTACACTGCGTCCATTCCCGACTGTGTTTTCAACAGGTGATATCTTCGGTTCTGTCACAGCTAGAACTGTGATTTTGGTGTCATATGAAAGAGTAGAATCCAGTCTTTCAAATGCCACCAAATCTGCTTTTTAGGTGGCCCACAGCCCGAGATATGGCTGTTTGAATTGATCCTCCTTCCCTGTAGCTTGAGTTTCACAATGTGTGTGAAGCAACTTCATGCTGATAGGACAGCATCAGATGCTGAGAGTCAGCTCCACCTCAGGAGAATTGCTGCTGTTACCTCCCAGATGTCTAATAAAGGCTAAATTACATATTTAGAAAATGCTCATAATTTTGCAAATAATAAACATTTTTTTTACTACAAATCACCCTGTAGTTATCAGCAGCAAAGCACCAATTAGACTAGTTAGGAGTTAGGGACCTGATAAACTGGTAACAGAGTCCCTTTAAGAGCTCTTCAAAAGTTTTTCCCACAATGGATGTTAAGCTTACTGGTCTATAATTACTTTGTATTGAACTTACTACTTATAGAAAACTCAATGACATTCATGGGGTCTCTGTCACCAATGAAAAACCCGATAGATTTTTAATTGCCTATAAAGAATTTGATTCATCATATACTTTAGTTATGTAAACTTAAATAATAAACAAGTGAATAAACTAAAGCAACAAATAGCAAGGCACTGCTGAGATTTGAACTCAGGATCTCCTGTTTACTAGACAGGCGCTTTAACCAACTAAGCCACTGCACCAAAGCACTTTTCTTCTCACGGTGTCCTACCACACAGCTCAGTTTAGAGCAAAAGACTGATCTCATATTTTAGGCTAGCCCCTTAGGTGTAGTTGCCAGAAGTCTTAACACTCAGGGTACATAAGTTGTGATGGGCGAGTGGTTAAGGCGTTGGATTTGAAATCCAATGGGGTCTCCCTGCACAGGTTCAAGTCCTGTTCACAACGTTCTATTTTAAGAAGAGAACTTCCAGAAACATATTAAAGTTTGTCACCTATAGAAAGAGTTATTTTAATTCCATCCTCTTTATCACTGATTAATTACATTAATAATAGTGGTTCCAGCTGTGCCCCTGGCTTACAACTCTGAAAAGCGAGCAATATTTAGAGTATAAATCACTATAACTACAGCATCCCATTTGTCCAGACTTTTATTTTCCTCTTGATAAAAACAAATCAGGTTGGTTGGACAACTTCTGTCCTTAGTAAATCTCTGCTTGCTGTCAATTATAATACTATTTTCTGTCACATACTCCTGTATATAGACCCTTAAATGGACTCTGTCACCAGTTTATCAATTCCCAATTTCCTAACTAGCCTAATAGGCGCTATGATGCTGATAACTACAGTGTGATTTGTTGTTTTTTTAAAAAAAACATTTATTTGCAAAGTTATGAGCATTTATTTATATATACTAATGTAGCTCTAATAGCCAAATAGGAGATGACTCCTTTTTACTCTGGGCAGCTAATGTTTTCTGTATGATGCTGTCCAATCAGCATACAACTTCTCCCCCTTCCCTGTCCAGCAACACAGTGTGATCATATAGTACACTGCGTCCATTCCCGACTGTGTTTTCAACAGGTGATATCTTCGGTTCTGTCACAGCTAGAACTGTGATTTTGGTGTCATATGAAAGAGTAGAATCCAGTCTTTCAAATGCCACCAAATCTGCTTTTTTAGGTGGCCCACAGCCCGAGATATGGCTGTTTGAATTGATCCTCCTTCCCTGTAGCTTGAGTTTCACAATGTGTGTGAAGCAACTTCATGCTGATAGGACAGCATCAGATACTGAGAGTCAGCTCCACCTCAGGAGAATTGCTGCTGTTACCTCCCAGATGTCTAATAAAGGCTAAATTACATATTTAGAAAATGCTCATAATTTTGCAAATAATAAACATTTTTTTTACTACAAATCACCCTGTAGTTATCAGCAGCAAAGCACCAATTAGACTAGTTAGGAGTTAGGGACCTGATAAACTGGTAACAAAGTCCCTTTAAGAGCTCTTCAAAAGTTTTTCCCACAATGGATGTTAAGCTTACTGGTCTATAATTACTTTGTATTGAACTTACTACTTATAGAAAACTCAATGACATTCATGGGGTCTCTGTCACCAATGAAAAACCCGATAGATTTTTAATTGCCTATAAAGAATTTGATTCATCATATACTTTAGTTATGTAAACTTAAATAATAAACAAGTGAATAAACTAAAGCAACAAATAGCAAGGCACTGCTGAGATTTGAACTCAGGATCTCCTGTTTATTAGACAGGTGCTTTAACCAACTAAGCCACAGCACCAAAGCACTTTTCTTCTCACGGTGTCCTACCACACAGCTCAGTTTAGAGCAAAAGACTGATCTCATATTTTAGGCTAGCCCCTTAGGTGTAGTTGCCAGAAGTCTTAACTGTCAGGGTACATAAGTTGTGATGGCCGAGTGGTTAAGGTGTTGGATTTGAAATCCAATGGGGTCTCCCTGCACAGGTTCAAGTCCTGTTCACAACGTTCTATTTTAAGAAGAGAACTTCCAGAAACATATTAAAGTTTGTCACCTATAGAAAGAGTTATTTTAATTCCATCCTCTTTATCACTGATTAATTACATTAATAATAGTGGTTCCAGCTGTGCCCCTGGCTTACAACTCTGAAAAGCGAGCAATATTTAGAGTATAAATCACTATAACTACAGCATCCCATTTGTCCAGACTTTTATTTTCCTCTTGATAAAAACAAATCAGGTTGCTTGGACAACTTCTGTCCTTAGTAAATCTCTGCTTGCTGTCAATTATAATACTATTTTCTGTCACATACTCGTGTATATAGTCCCTTAAATGGACTCTGTCACCAGTTTATCAATTTCCAATTTCCTAACTAGCCTAATAGGCGCTATGATGCTGATAACTACAGTGTGATTTTTTTTTTTTTTTAAAAAAACGTTTATTTGCAAAGTTATGAGCATTTATTTATATATACTAATGTAGCTCTAATAGCCAAATAGGAGATGACTCCTTTTTACTCTGGGCAGCTAATGTTTTCTGTATGACGCTGTCCAATCAGCATACAACTTCTCCCCCTTCCCTGTCCAGCAACACAGTGTGATCATATAGTACACTGCGTCCATTCCCGACTGTGTTTTCAACAGGTGATATCTTCGGTTCTGTCACAGCTAGAACTGTGATTTTGGTGTCATATGAAAGAGTAGAATCCAGTCTTTCAAATGCCACCAAATCTGCTTTTTTAGGTGGCCCACAGCCCGAGATATGGCTGTTTGAATTGATCCTCCTTCCCTGTAGCTTGAGTTTCACAATGTGTGTGAAGCAACTTTATGCTGATAGGACAGCATCAGATGCTGAGAGTCAGCTCCACCTCAGGAGAATTGCTGCTGTTACCTCCCAAATGTCTAATAAAGGCTAAATTACATATTTAGAAAATGCTCATAATTTTGCAAATAATAAACATTTTTTTTACTACAAATCACCCTGTAGTTATCAGCAGCAAAGCACCAATTAGACTAGTTAGGAGTTAGGGACCTGATAAACTGGTAACAGAGTCCCTTTAAGAGCTCTTCAAAAGTTTTTCCCACAATGGATGTTAAGCTTACTGGTCTATAATTACTTTGTATTGAACTTACTACTTATAGAAAACTCAATGACATTCATGGGGTCTCTGTCACCAATGAAAAACCCGATAGATTTTTAATTGCCTATAAAGAATTTGATTCATCATATACTTTAGTTATGTAAACTTAAATAATAAACAAGTGAATAAACTAAAGCAACAAATAGCAAGGCACTGCTGAGATTTGAACTCAGGATCTCCTGTTTACTAGACAGGCGCTTTAACCAACTAAGCCACAGCACCAAAGCACTTTTCTTCTCACGGTGTCCTACCACACAGCTCAGTTCAGAGCAAAAGACTGATCTCATATTTTAGGCTAGCCCCTTAGGTGTAGTTGCCAGAAGTCTTAACAGTCAGGGTACATAAGTTGTGATGGCCGAGTGGTTAAGGCGTTGGATTTGAAATCCAATGGGGTCTCCCTGCACAGGTTCAAGTCCTGTTCACAACGTTCTGTTTTAAGAAGAGAACTTCCAGAAACATATTAAAGTTTGTCACCTATAGAAAGAGTTATTTTAATTCCATCCTCTTTATCACTGATTAATTACATTAATAATAGTGGTTCCAGCTGTGCCACTGGCTTACAACTCTGAAAAGCGAGCAATATTTAGAGTATAAATCACTATAACTACAGCATCCCATTTGTCCAGACTTTTATTTTCCTCTTGATAAAAACAAATCAGGTTGGTTGGACAACTTCTGTCCTTAGTAAATCTCTGCTTGCTGTCAATTATAATACTATTTTCTGTCACATACTCCTGTATATAGTCCCTTAAAAGGACTCTGTCACCAGTTTATCAATTCCTAATTTCCTAACTAGCCTAATAGGCGCTATGATGCTGATAACTACAGTGTGATTTGTTGTTTTTTTTTAAAAAAACGTTTATTTTCAAAGTAATGAGCATTTATTTATATATACTAATGTAGCTCTAATAGCCAAATAGGAGATGACTCCTTTTTACTCTGGGCAGCTAATGTTTTCTGTATGACGCTGTCCAATCAGCATACAACTTCTCCCCCTTCCCTGTCCAGCAACACAGTGTGATCATATAGTACACTGCGTCCATTCCCGACTGTGTTTTCAACAGGTGATATCTTCGGTTCTGTCACAGCTAGAACTGTGATTTTGGTGTCATATGAAAGAGTAGAATCCAGTCTTTCAAATGCCACCAAATCTGCTTTTTAGGTGGCCCACAGCCCGAGATATGGCTGTTTGAATTGATCCTCCTTCCCTGTAGCTTGAGTTTCACAATGTGTGTGAAGCAACTTCATGCTGATAGGACAGCATCAGATGCTGAGAGTCAGCTCCACCTCAGGAGAATTGCTGCTGTTACCTCCCAGATGTCTAATAAAGGCTAAATTACATATTTAGAAAATGCTCATAATTTTGCAAATAATAAACATTTTTTTTACTACAAATCACCCTGTAGTTATCAGCAGCAAAGCACCAATTAGACTAGTTAGGAGTTAGGGACCTGATAAACTGGTAACAGAGTCCCTTTAAGAGCTCTTCAAAAGTTTTTCCCACAATGGATGTTAAGCTTACTGGTCTATAATTACTTTGTATTGAACTTACTACTTATAGAAAACTCAATGACATTCATGGGGTCTCTGTCACCAATGAAAAACCCGATAGATTTTTAATTGCCTATAAAGAATTTGATTCATCATATACTTTAGTTATGTAAACTTAAATAATAAACAAGTGAATAAACTAAAGCAACAAATAGCAAGGCACTGCTGAGATTTGAACTCAGGATCTCCTGTTTACTAGACAGGCGCTTTAACCAACTAAGCCACAGCACCAAAGCACTTTTCTTCTCACGGTGTCCTACCACACAGCTCAGTTCAGAGCAAAAGACTGATCTCATATTTTAGGCTAGCCCCTTAGGTGTAGTTGCCAGAAGTCTTAACAGTCAGGGTACATAAGTTGTGATGGCCGAGTGGTTAAGGCGTTGGATTTGAAATCCAATGGGGTCTCCCTGCACAGGTTCAAGTCCTGTTCACAACGTTCTGTTTTAAGAAGAGAACTTCCAGAAACATATTAAAGTTTGTCACCTATAGAAAGAGTTATTTTAATTCCATCCTCTTTATCACTGATTAATTACATTAATAATAGTGGTTCCAGCTGTGCCACTGGCTTACAACTCTGAAAAGCGAGCAATATTTAGAGTATAAATCACTATAACTACAGCATCCCATTTGTCCAGACTTTTATTTTCCTCTTGATAAAAACAAATCAGGTTGGTTGGACAACTTCTGTCCTTAGTAAATCTCTGCTTGCTGTCAATTATAATACTATTTTCTGTCACATACTCCTGTATATAGTCCCTTAAAAGGACTCTGTCACCAGTTTATCAATTCCTAATTTCCTAACTAGCCTAATAGGCGCTATGATGCTGATAACTACAGTGTGATTTGTTGTTTTTTTTTAAAAAAACGTTTATTTTCAAAGTAATGAGCATTTATTTATATATACTAATGTAGCTCTAATAGCCAAATAGGAGATGACTCCTTTTTACTCTGGGCAGCTAATGTTTTCTGTATGACGCTGTCCAATCAGCATACAACTTCTCCCCCTTCCCTGTCCAGCAACACAGTGTGATCATATAGTACACTGCGTCCATTCCCGACTGTGTTTTCAACAGGTGATATCTTCGGTTCTGTCACAGCTAGAACTGTGATTTTGGTGTCATATGAAAGAGTAGAATCCAGTCTTTCAAATGCCACCAAATCTGCTTTTTAGGTGGCCCACAGCCCGAGATATGGCTGTTTGAATTGATCCTCCTTCCCTGTAGCTTGAGTTTCACAATGTGTGTGAAGCAACTTCATGCTGATAGGACAGCATCAGATGCTGAGAGTCAGCTCCACCTCAGGAGAATTGCTGCTGTTACCTCCCAGATGTCTAATAAAGGCTAAATTACATATTTAGAAAATGCTCATAATTTTGCAAATAATAAACATTTTTTTTACTACAAATCACCCTGTAGTTATCAGCAGCAAAGCACCAATTAGACTAGTTAGGAGTTAGGGACCTGATAAACTGGTAACAGAGTCCCTTTAAGAGCTCTTCAAAAGTTTTTCCCACAATGGATGTTAAGCTTACTGGTCTATAATTACTTTGTATTGAACTTACTACTTATAGAAAACTCAATGACATTCATGGGGTCTCTGTCACCAATGAAAAACCCGATAGATTTTTAATTGCCTATAAAGAATTTGATTCATCATATACTTTAGTTATGTAAACTTAAATAATAAACAAGTGAATAAACTAAAGCAACAAATAGCAAGGCACTGCTGAGATTTGAACTCAGGATCTCCTGTTTACTAGACAGGCGCTTTAACCAACTAAGCCACAGCACCAAAGCACTTTTCTTCTCACGGTGTCCTACCACACAGCTCAGTTCAGAGCAAAAGACTGATCTCATATTTTAGGCTAGCCCCTTAGGTGTAGTTGCCAGAAGTCTTAACAGTCAGGGTGCATAAGTTGTGATGGCCGAGTGGTTAAGGCGTTGGATTTGAAATCCAATGGGGTCTCCCTGCACAGGTTCAAGTCCTGTTCACAACGTTCTATTTTAAGAAGAGAACTTCCAGAAACATATTAAAGTTTGTCACCTATAGAAAGAGTTATTTTAATTCCATCCTCTTTATCACTGATTAATTACATTAATAATAGTGGTTCCAGCTGTGCCCCTGGCTTACAACTCTGAAAAGCGAGCAATATTTAGAGTATAAATCACTATAACTACAGCATCCCATTTGTCCAGACTTTTATTTTCCTCTTGATAAAAACAAATCAGGTTGGTTGGACAACTTCTGTCCTTAGTAAATCTCTGCTTGCTGTCAATGATAATACTATTTTCTGTCACATACTCCTGTATATAGTCCCTTAAAAGGACTCTGTCACCAGTTTATCAATTCCTAATTTCCTAACTAGCCTAATAGGCGCTATGATGCTGATAACTACAGTGTGATTTGTTGTTTTTTTTTAAAAAAACGTTTATTTGCAAAGTAATGAGCATTTATTTATATATACTAATGTAGCTCTAATAGCCAAATAGGAGATGACTCCTTTTTACTCTGGGCAGCTAATGTTTTCTGTATGACGCTGTCCAATCAGCATACAACTTCTCCCCCTTCCCTGTCCAGCAACACAGTGTGATCATATAGTACACTGCGTCCATTCCCGACTGTGTTTTCAACAGGTGATATCTTCGGTTCTGTCACAGCTAGAACTGTGATTTTGGTGTCATATGAAAGAGTAGAATCCAGTCTTTCAAATGCCACCAAATCTGCTTTTTTAGGTGGCCCACAGCCCGAGATATGGCTGTTTGAATTGATCCTCCTTCCCTGTAGCTTGAGTTTCACAATGTGTGTGAAGCAACTTTATGCTGATAGGACAGCATCAGATGCTGAGAGTCAGCTCCACCTCAGGAGAATTGCTGCTGTTACCTCCCAGATGTCTAATAAAGGCTAAATTACATATTTAGAAAATGCTCATAATTTTGCAAATAATAAACATTTTTTTTACTACAAATCACCCTGTAGTTATCAGCAGCAAAGCACCAATTAGACTAGTTAGGAGTTAGGGACCTGATAAACTGGTAACAGAGTCCCTTTAAGAGCGCTTCAAAAGTTTTTCCCACAATGGATGTTAAGCTTACTGGTCTATAATTACTTTGTATTGAACTTACTACTTATAGAAAACTCAATGACATTCATGGGGTCTCTGTCACCAATGAAAAACCCGATAGATTTTTAATTGCCTATAAAGAATTTGATTCATCATATACTTTAGTTATGTAAACTTAAATAATAAACAAGTGAATAAACTAAAGCAACAAATAGCAAGGCACTGCTGAGATTTGAACTCAGGATCTCCTGTTTACTAGACAGGCGCTTTAACCAACTAAGCCACAGCACCAAAGCACTTTTCTTCTCACGGTGTCCTACCACACAGCTCAGTTCAGAGCAAAAGACTGATCTCATATTTTAGGCTAGCCCCTTAGGTGTAGTTGCCAGAAGTCTTAACAGTCAGGGTACATAAGTTGTGATGGCCGAGTGGTTAAGGCGTTGGATTTGAAATCCAAAGGGGTCTCCCTGCACAAGTTCAAATCCTGTTCACAACGTTCTATTTTAAGAAGAGAACTTCCAGAAACATATTAAAGTTTGTCACCTATAGAAAGAGTTATTTTAATTCCATCCTCTTTATCACTGATTAATTACATTAATAATAGTGGTTCCAGCTGTGCCCCTGGCTTACAACTCTGAAAAGCGAGCAATATTCAGAGTATAAATCACTATAACTACAGCATCCCATTTGTCCAGACTTTTATTTTCCTCTTGATAAAAACAAATCAGGTTGGTTGGACAACTTCTGTCCTTAGTAAATCTCTGCTTGCTGTCAATTATAATACTATTTTCTGTCACATACTCCTGTATATAGTCCCTTAAATGGACTCTGTCACCAGTTTATCAATTCCCAATTTCCTAACTAGCCTAATAGGCGCTATGATGCTGATAACTACAGTGTGATTTGTTGTTTTTTTTTAAAAAAACGTTTATTTGCAGAGTTATGAGCATTTATTTATATATACTAATGTAGCTCTAATAGCCAAATAGGAGATGACTCCTTTTTACTCTGGGCAGCTAATGTTTTCTGTAAGACGCTGTCCAATCAGCATACAACTTCTCCCCCTTCCCTGTCCAGCAACACAGTGTGATCATATAGTACACTGCGTCCATTCCCGACTGTGTTTTCAACAGGTGATATCTTCGGTTCTGTCACAGCTAGAACTGTGATTTTGGTGTCATATGAAAGAGTAGAATCCAGTCTTTCAAATGCCACCAAATCTGCTTTTTAGGTGGCCCACAGCCCGAGATATGGCTGTTTGAATTGATCCTCCTTCCCTGTAGCTTGAGTTTCACAATGTGTGTGAAGCAACTTCATGCTGATAGGACAGCATCAGATGCTGAGAGTGAGCTCCACCTCAGGAGAATTGCTGCTGTTACCTCCCAGATGTCTAATAAGGGCTAAATTACATATTTAGAAAATGCTCATAATTTTGCAAATAATAAACATTTTTTTTACTACAAATCACCCTGTAGTTATCAGCAGCAAAGCACCAATTAGACTAGTTAGGAGTTAGGGACCTGATAAACTGGTAACAGAGTCCCTTTAAGAGCTCTTCAAAAGTTTTTCCCACAATATATGTTAAGCTTACTGGTCTATAATTACTTTGTATTGAACTTACTACTTATAGAAAACTCAATGACATTCATGGGGTCTCTGTCACCAATGAAAAACCCGATAGATTTTTAATTGCCTATAAAGAATTTGATTCATCATATACTTTAGTTATGTAAACTTAAATAATAAACAAGTGAATAAACTAAAGCAACAAATAGCAAGGCACTGCTGAGATTTGAACTCAGGATCTCCTGTTTACTAGACAGGCGCTTTAACCAACTAAGCCACAGCACCAAAGCACTTTTCTTCTCACGGTGTCCTACCACACAGCTCAGTTCAGAGCAAAAGACTGATCTCATATTTTAGGCTAGCCCCTTAGGTGTAGTTGCCAGAAGTCTTAACAGTCAGGGTGCATAAGTTGTGATGGCTGAGTGGTTAAGGCATTGGATTTGAAATCCAATGGGGTCTCCCTGCACAGGTTCAAGTCCTGTTCACAACGTTCTATTTTAAGAAGAGAACTTCCAGAAACATATTAAAGTTTGTCACCTATAGAAAGAGTTATTTTAATTCCATCCTCTTTATCACTGATTAATTACATTAATAATAGTGGTTCCAGCTGTGCCCCTGGCTTACAACTCTGAAAAGCGAGCAATATTTAGAGTATAAATCACTATAACTACAGCATCCCATTTGTCCAGACTTTTATTTTCCTCTTGATAAAAACAAATCAGGTTGGTTGGACAACTTCTGTCCTTAGTAAATCTCTGCTTGCTGTCAATGATAATACTATTTTCTGTCACATACTCCTGTATATAGTCCCTTAAAAGGACTCTGTCACCAGTTTATCAATTCCTAATTTCCTAACTAGCCTAATAGGCGCTATGATGCTGATAACTACAGTGTGATTTGTTGTTTTTTTTTAAAAAAACGTTTATTTGCAAAGTAATGAGCATTTATTTATATATACTAATGTAGCTCTAATAGCCAAATAGGAGATGACTCCTTTTTACTCTGGGCAGCTAATGTTTTCTGTATGACGCTGTCCAATCAGCATACAACTTCTCCCCCTTCCCTGTCCAGCAACACAGTGTGATCATATAGTACACTGCGTCCATTCCCGACTGTGTTTTCAACAGGTGATATCTTCGGTTCTGTCACAGCTAGAACTGTGATTTTGGTGTCATATGAAAGAGTAGAATCCAGTCTTTCAAATGCCACCAAATCTGCTTTTTTAGGTGGCCCACAGCCCGAGATATGGCTGTTTGAATTGATCCTCCTTCCCTGTAGCTTGAGTTTCACAATGTGTGTGAAGCAACTTTATGCTGATAGGACAGCATCAGATGCTGAGAGTCAGCTCCACCTCAGGAGAATTGCTGCTGTTACCTCCCAGATGTCTAATAAAGGCTAAATTACATATTTAGAAAATGCTCATAATTTTGCAAATAATAAACATTTTTTTTACTACAAATCACCCTGTAGTTATCAGCAGCAAAGCACCAATTAGACTAGTTAGGAGTTAGGGACCTGATAAACTGGTAACAGAGTCCCTTTAAGAGCGCTTCAAAAGTTTTTCCCACAATGGATGTTAAGCTTACTGGTCTATAATTACTTTGTATTGAACTTACTACTTATAGAAAACTCAATGACATTCATGGGGTCTCTGTCACCAATGAAAAACCCGATAGATTTTTAATTGCCTATAAAGAATTTGATTCATCATATACTTTAGTTATGTAAACTTAAATAATAAACAAGTGAATAAACTAAAGCAACAAATAGCAAGGCACTGCTGAGATTTGAACTCAGGATCTCCTGTTTACTAGACAGGCGCTTTAACCAACTAAGCCACAGCACCAAAGCACTTTTCTTCTCACGGTGTCCTACCACACAGCTCAGTTCAGAGCAAAAGACTGATCTCATATTTTAGGCTAGCCCCTTAGGTGTAGTTGCCAGAAGTCTTAACAGTCAGGGTACATAAGTTGTGATGGCCGAGTGGTTAAGGCGTTGGATTTGAAATCCAAAGGGGTCTCCCTGCACAAGTTCAAATCCTGTTCACAACGTTCTATTTTAAGAAGAGAACTTCCAGAAACATATTAAAGTTTGTCACCTATAGAAAGAGTTATTTTAATTCCATCCTCTTTATCACTGATTAATTACATTAATAATAGTGGTTCCAGCTGTGCCCCTGGCTTACAACTCTGAAAAGCGAGCAATATTCAGAGTATAAATCACTATAACTACAGCATCCCATTTGTCCAGACTTTTATTTTCCTCTTGATAAAAACAAATCAGGTTGGTTGGACAACTTCTGTCCTTAGTAAATCTCTGCTTGCTGTCAATTATAATACTATTTTCTGTCACATACTCCTGTATATAGTCCCTTAAATGGACTCTGTCACCAGTTTATCAATTCCCAATTTCCTAACTAGCCTAATAGGCGCTATGATGCTGATAACTACAGTGTGATTTGTTGTTTTTTTTTAAAAAAACGTTTATTTGCAGAGTTATGAGCATTTATTTATATATACTAATGTAGCTCTAATAGCCAAATAGGAGATGACTCCTTTTTACTCTGGGCAGCTAATGTTTTCTGTAAGACGCTGTCCAATCAGCATACAACTTCTCCCCCTTCCCTGTCCAGCAACACAGTGTGATCATATAGTACACTGCGTCCATTCCCGACTGTGTTTTCAACAGGTGATATCTTCGGTTCTGTCACAGCTAGAACTGTGATTTTGGTGTCATATGAAAGAGTAGAATCCAGTCTTTCAAATGCCACCAAATCTGCTTTTTAGGTGGCCCACAGCCCGAGATATGGCTGTTTGAATTGATCCTCCTTCCCTGTAGCTTGAGTTTCACAATGTGTGTGAAGCAACTTCATGCTGATAGGACAGCATCAGATGCTGAGAGTGAGCTCCACCTCAGGAGAATTGCTGCTGTTACCTCCCAGATGTCTAATAAGGGTTAAATTACATATTTAGAAAATGCTCATAATTTTGCAAATAATAAACATTTTTTTTACTACAAATCACCCTGTAGTTATCAGCAGCAAAGCACCAATTAGACTAGTTAGGAGTTAGGGACCTGATAAACTGGTAACAGAGTCCCTTTAAGAGCTCTTCAAAAGTTTTTCCCACAATATATGTTAAGCTTACTGGTCTATAATTACTTTGTATTGAACTTACTACTTATAGAAAACTCAATGACATTCATGGGGTCTCTGTCACCAATGAAAAACCCGATAGATTTTTAATTGCCTATAAAGAATTTGATTCATCATATACTTTAGTTATGTAAACTTAAATAATAAACAAGTGAATAAACTAAAGCAACAAATAGCAAGGCACTGCTGAGATTTGAACTCAGGATCTCCTGTTTACTAGACAGGCGCTTTAACCAACTAAGCCACAGCACCAAAGCACTTTTCTTCTCACGGTGTCCTACCACACAGCTCAGTTCAGAGCAAAAGACTGATCTCATATTTTAGGCTAGCCCCTTAGGTGTAGTTGCCAGAAGTCTTAACAGTCAGGGTGCATAAGTTGTGATGGCTGAGTGGTTAAGGCATTGGATTTGAAATCCAATGGGGTCTCCCTGCACAGGTTCAAGTCCTGTTCACAACGTTCTATTTTAAGAAGAGAACTTCCAGAAACATATTAAAGTTTGTCACCTATAGAAAGAGTTATTTTAATTCCATCCTCTTTATCACTGATTAATTACATTAATAATAGTGGTTCCAGCTGTGCCCCTGGCTTACAACTCTGAAAAGCGAGCAATATTTAGAGTATAAATCACTATAACTACAGCATCCCATTTGTCCAGACTTTTATTTTCCTCTTGATAAAAACAAATCAGGTTGGTTGGACAACTTCTGTCCTTAGTAAATCTCTGCTTGCTGTCAATTATAATACTATTTTCTGTCACATACTCCTGTATATAGTCCCTTAAAAGGACTCTGTCACCAGTTTATCAATTCCCAATTTCCTAACTAGCCTAATAGGCGCTATGATGCTGATAACTACAGTGTGATTTTTTTTTTTTTTAAAAAAAACGTTTATTTGCAAAGTTATGAGCATTTATTTATATATACTAATGTAGCTCTAATAGCCAAATAGGAGATGACTCCTTTTTACTCTGGGCAGCTAATGTTTTCTGTATGACGCTGTCCAATCAGCATACAACTTCTCCCCCTTCCCTGTCCAGCAACACAGTGTGATCATATAGTACACTGCGTCCATTCCCGACTGTGTTTTCAACAGGTGATATCTTCGGTTCTGTCACAGCTAGAACTGTGATTTTGGTGTCATATGAAAGAGTAGAATCCAGTCTTTCAAATGCCACCAAATCTGCTTTTTTTAGGTGGCCCACAGCCCGAGCTATGGCTGTTTGAATTGATCCCCCTTCCCTGTAGCTTGAGTTTCACAATGTGTGTGAAGCAACTTCATGCTGATAGGACAGCATCAGATGCTGAGAGTCAGCTCCACCTCAGGAGAATTGCTGCTGTTACCTCCCAGATGTCTAATAAAGGCTAAATTACATATTTAGAAAATGCTCATAATTTTGCAAATAATAAACATTTTTTTTACTACAAATCACCCTGTAGTTATCAGCAGCAAAGCACCAATTAGACTAGTTAGGAGTTAGGGACCTGATAAACTGGTAACAGAGTCCCTTTAAGAGCTCTACAAAAGTTTTTCCCACAATGGATGTTAAGCTTACTGGTCTATAATTACTTTGTATTGAACTTACTACTTATAGAAAACTCAATGACATTCATGGGGTCTCTGTCACCAATGAAAAACCCGATAGATTTTTAATTGCCTATAAAGAATTTGATTCATCATATACTTTAGTTATGTAAACTTAAATAATAAACAAGTGAATAAACTAAAGCAACAAATAGCAAGGCACTGCTGAGATTTGAACTCAGGATCTCCTGTTTACTAGACAGGCGCTTTAACCAACTAAGCCACAGCACCAAAGCACTTTTCTTCTCACGGTGTCCTACCACACAGCTCAGTTCAGAGCAAAAGACTGATCTCATATTTTAGGCTAGCCCCTTAGGTGTAGTTACCAGAAGTCTTAACAGTCAGGGTGCATAAGTTGTGATGGCCGAGTGGTTAAGGCGTTGGATTTGAAATCCAATGGGGTCTCCCTGCACAGGTTCAAGTCCTGTTCACAACGTTCTATTTTAAGAAGAGAACTTCCAGAAACATATTAAAGTTTGTCACCTATAGAAAGAGTTATTTTAATTCCATCCTCTTTATCACTGATTAATTACATTAATAATAGTGGTTCCAGCTGTGCCCCTGGCTTACAACTCTGAAAAGCGAGCAATATTTAGAGTATAAATCACTATAACTACAGCATCCCATTTGTCCAGACTTTTATTTTCCTCTTGATAAAAACAAATCAGGTTGGTTGGACAACTTCTGTCCTTAGTAAATCTCTGCTTGCTGTCAATTATAATACTATTTTCTGTCACATACTCCTGTATATAGTCCCTTAAATGGACTCTGTCACCAGTTTATCAATTCCCAATTTCCTAACTAGCCTAATAGGCGCTATGATGCTGATAACTACAGTGTGATTTTTTTTTTTTTTTTAAAAAAACGTTTATTTGCAAAGTTATGAGCATTTATTTATATATACTAATGTAGCTCTAATAGCCAAATAGGAGATGACTCCTTTTTACTCTGGGCAGCTAATGTTTTCTGTAAGACGCTGTCCAATCAGCATACAACTTCTCCCCCTTCCCTGTCCAGCAACACAGTGTGATCATATAGTACACTGCGTCCATTCCCGACTGTGTTTTCAACAGGTGATATCTTCGGTTCTGTCACAGCTAGAACTGTGATTTTGGTGTCATATGAAAGAGTAGAATCCAGTCTTTCAAATGCCACCAAATCTGCTTTTTTAGGTGGCCCACAGCCCGAGCTATGGCTGTTTGAATTGATCCCCCTTCCCTGTAGCTTGAGTTTCACAATGTGTGTGAAGCAGCTTCATGCTGATAGGACAGCATCAGATGCTGAGAGTCAGCTCCACCTCAGGAGAATTGCTGCTGTTACCTCCCAGATGTCTAATAAAGGCTAAATTACATATTTAGAAAATGCTCATAATTTTGCAAATAATAAACATTTTTTTTACTACAAATCACCCTGTAGTTATCAGCAGCAAAGCACCAATTAGACTAGTTAGGAGTTAGGGACCTGATAAACTGGTAACAGAGTCCCTTTAAGAGCTCTTCAAAAGTTTTTCCCACAATGGATGTTAAGCTTACTGGTCTATAATTACTTTGTATTGAACTTACTACTTATAGAAAACTCAATGACATTCATGGGGTCTCTGTCACCAATGAAAAACCCGATAGATTTTTAATTGCCTATAAAGAATTTGATTCATCATATACTTTAGTTATGTAAACTTAAATAATAAACAAGTGAATAAACTAAAGCAACAAATAGCAAGGCACTGCTGAGATTTGAACTCAGGATCTCCTGTTTACTAGACAGGCGCTTTAACCAACTAAGCCACAGCACCAAAGCACTTTTCTTCTCACGGTGTCCTACCACACAGCTCAGTTCAGAGCAAAAGACTGATCTCATATTTTAGGCTAGCCCCTTAGGTGTAGTTGCCAGAAGTCTTAACAGTCAGGGTGCATAAGTTGTGATGGCCGAGTGGTTAAGGCGTTGGATTTGAAATCCAATGGGGTCTCCCTGCACAGGTTCAAGTCCTGTTCACAACGTTCTATTTTAAGAAGAGAACTTCCAGAAACATATTAAAGTTTGTCACCTATAGAAAGAGTTATTTTAATTCCATCCTCTTTATCACTGATTAATTACATTAATAATAGTGGTTCCAGCTGTGCCCCTGGCTTACAACTCTGAAAAGCGAGCAATATTTAGAGTATAAATCACTATAACTACAGCATCCCATTTGTCCAGACTTTTATTTTCCTCTTGATAAAAACAAATCAGGTTGGTTGGACAACTTCTGTCCTTAGTAAATCTCTGCTTGCTGTCAATTATAATACTATTTTCTGTCACATACTCCTGTATATAGTCCCTTAAAAGGACTCTGTCACCAGTTTATCAATTCCCAATTTCCTAACTAGCCTAATAGGCGCTATGATGCTGATAACTACAGTGTGATTTTTTTTTTTTTTAAAAAAACCGTTTATTTGCAAAGTTATGAGCATTTATTTATATATACTAATGTAGCTCTAATAGCCAAATAGGAGATGACTCCTTTTTACTCTGGGCAGCTAATGTTTTCTGTATGACGCTGTCCAATCAGCATACAACTTCTCCCCCTTCCCTGTCCAGCAACACAGTGTGATCATATAGTACACTGCGTCCATTCCCGACTGTGTTTTCAACAGGTGATATATTCGGTTCTGTCACAGCTAGAACTGTGATTTTGGTGTCATATGAAAGAGTAGAATCCAGTCTTTCAAATGCCACCAAATCTGCTTTTTTTAGGTGGCCCACAGCCCGACCTATGGCTGTTTGAATTGATCCCCCTTCCCTGTAGCTTGAGTTTCACAATGTGTGTGAAGCAACTTCATGCTGATAGGACAGCATCAGATGCTGAGAGTCAGCTCCACCTCAGGAGAATTGCTGCTGTTACCTCCCAGATGTCTAATAAAGGCTAAATTACATATTTAGAAAATGCTCACAATTTTGCAAATAATAAACATTTTTTTTACTACAAATCACCCTGTAGTTATCAGCAGCAAAGCACCAATTAGACTAGTTAGGAGTTAGGGACCTGATAAACTGGTAACAGAGTCCCTTTAAGAGCTCTTCAAAAGTTTTTCCCACAATGGATGTTAAGCTTACTGGTCTATAATTACTTTGTATTGAACTTACTACTTATAGAAAACTCAATGACATTCATGGGGTCTCTGTCACCAATGAAAAACCCGATAGATTTTTAATTGCCTATAAAGAATTTGATTCATCATATACTTTAGTTATGTAAACTTAAATAATAAACAAGTGAATAAACTAAAGCAACAAATAGCAAGGCACTGCTGAGATTTGAACTCAGGATCTCCTGTTTACTAGACAGGCGCTTTAACCAACTAAGCCACAGCACCAAAGCACTTTTCTTCTCACGGTGTCCTACCACACAGCTCAGTTCAGAGCAAAAGACTGATCTCATATTTTAGGCTAGCCCCTTAGGTGTAGTTGCCAGAAGTCTTAACAGTCAGGGTACATAAGTTGTGATGGCCGAGTGGTTAAGGGGTTGGATTTGAAATCCAAAGGGGTCTCCCTGCACAAGTTCAAGTCCTGTTCACAACGTTCTATTTTAAGAAGAGAACTTCCAGAAACATATTAAAGTTTGTCACCTATAGAAAGAGTTATTTTAATTCAATCCTCTTTATCACTGATTAATTACATTAATAATAGTGGTTCCAGCTGTGCCCCTGGCTTACAACTCTGAAAAGCGAGCAATATTTAGAGTATAAATCACTATAACTACAGCATCCCATTTGTCCAGACTTTTATTTTCCTCTTGATAAAAACAAATCAGGTTGGTTGGACAACTTCTGTCCTTAGTAAATCTCTGCTTGCTGTCAATTATAATACTATTTTCTGTCACATACTCCTGTATATAGTCCCTTAAATGGACTCTGTCACCAGTTTATCAATTCCCAATTTCCTAACTAGCCTAATAGGCGCTATGATGCTGATAACTACAGTGTGATTTGTTGTTTTTTTTTAAAAAACGTTTATTTGCAAAGTTATGAGCATTTATTTATATATACTAATGTAGCTCTAATAGCCAAATAGGAGATGACTCCTTTTTACTCTGGGCAGCTAATGTTTTCTGTATGACGCTGTCCAATCAGCATACAACTTCTCCCCCTTCCCTGTCCAGCAACACAGTGTGATCATATAGTACACTGCGTCCATTCCCGACTGTGTTTTCAACAGGTGATATCTTTGGTTCTGTCACAGCTAGAACTGTGATTTTGGTGTCATATGAAAGGGTAGAATCCAGTCTTTCAAATGCCACCAAATCTGCTTTTTTTAGGTGGCCCACAGCCCGAGCTATGGCTGTTTGAATTGATCCCCCTTCCCTGTAGCTTGAGTTTCACAATGTGTGTGAAGCAGCTTCATGCTGATAGGACAGCATCAGATGCTGAGAGTCAGCTCCACCTCAGGAGAATTGCTGCTGTTACCTCCCAGATGTCTAATAAAGGCTAAATTACATATTTAGAAAATGCTCATAATTTTGCAAATAATAAACATTTTTTTTACTACAAATCACCCTGTAGTTATCAGCAGCAAAGCACCAATTAGACTAGTTAGGAGTTAGGGACCTGATAAACTGGTAACAGAGTCCCTTTAAGAGCTCTTCAAAAGTTTTTCCCACAATGGATGTTAAGCTTACTGGTCTATAATTACTTTGTATTGAACTTACTACTTATAGAAAACTCAATGACATTCATGGGGTCTCTGTCACCAATGAAAAACCCGATAGATTTTTAATTGCCTATAAAGAATTTGATTCATCATATACTTTAGTTATGTAAACTTAAATAATAAACAAGTGAATAAACTAAAGCAACAAATAGCAAGGCACTGCTGAGATTTGAACTCAGGATCTCCTGTTTACTAGACAGGCACTTTAACCAACTAAGCCACAGCACCAAAGCTCTTCTCTTCTCACGGTGTCCTACCACACAGCTCAGTTCGGAGCAAAAGACTGATCTCATATTTTAGGCTAGCCCCTTAGGTGTAGTTGCCAGAAGTCTTAACAGTCAGGGTACATAAGTTGTGATGGCCGAGTGGTTAAGGCGTTGGATTTGAAATCCAATGGGGTCTCCCTGCACAGGTTCAAGTCTTGTTCACAATGTTCTTTTTTAAGAAGAGAACTTCCAGAAACATATTAAAGTTTGTCACCTATAGAAAGAGTTATTTTAATTCCATCCTCTTTATCACTGATTAATTACATTAATAATAGTGGTTCCAGCTGTGCCCCTGGCTTACAACTCTGAAAAGCGAGCAATATTTAGAGTATAAATCACTATAACTACAGCATCCCATTTGTCCAGACTTTTATTTTCCTCTTGATAAAAACAAATCAGGTTGGTTGGACAACTTCTGTCCTTAGTAAATCTCTGCTTGCTGTCAATTATAATACTATTTTCTGTCACATACTCCTGTATATAGTCCCTTAAATGGACTCTGTCACCAGTTTATCAATTCCCAATTTCCTAACTAGCCTAATAGGCGCTATGATGCTGATAACTACAGTGTGATTTGTTGTTTTTTTTTAAAAAACGTTTATTTGCAAAGTTATGAGCATTTATTTATATATACTAATGTAGCTCTAATAGCCAAATAGGAGATGACTCCTTTTTACTCTGGGCAGCTAATGTTTTCTGTATGACGCTGTCCAATCAGCATACAACTTCTCCCCCTTCCCTGTCCAGCAACACAGTGTGATCATATAGTACACTGCGTCCATTCCCGACTGTGTTTTCAACAGGTGATATCTTCGGTTCTGTCACAGCTAGAACTGTGATTTTGGTGTCATATGAAAGAGTAGAATCCAGTCTTTCAAATGCCACCAAATCTGCTTTTTTTAGGTGGCCCACAGCCCGAGATATGGCTGTTTGAATTGATCCTCCTTCCCTGTAGCTTGAGTTTCACAATGTGTGTGAAGCAACTTCATGCTGATAGGACAGCATCAGATGCTGAGAGTCAGCTCCACCTCAGGAGAATTGCTGCTGTTACCTCCCAGATGTCTAATAAAGGCTAAATTACATATTTAGAAAATGCTCATAATTTTGCAAATAATAAACATTTTTTTTACTACAAATCACCCTGTAGTTATCAGCAGCAAAGCACCAATTAGACTAGTTAGGAGTTAGGGACCTGATAAACTGGTAACAGAGTCCCTTTAAGAGCTCTTCAAAAGTTTTTCCCACAATGGATGTTAAGCTTACTGGTCTATAATTACTTTGTATTGAACTTACTACTTATAGAAAACTCAATGACATTCATGGGGTCTCTGTCACCAATGAAAAACCCGATAGATTTTTAATTGCCTATAAAGAATTTGATTCATCATATACTTTAGTTATGTAAACTTAAATAATAAACAAGTGAATAAACTAAAGCAACAAATAGCAAGGCACTGCTGAGATTTGAACTCAGGATCTCCTGTTTACTAGACAGGCGCTTTAACCAACTAAGCCACAGCACCAAAGCACTTTTCTTCTCACGGTGTCCTACCACACAGCTCAGTTCAGAGCAAAAGACTGATCTCATATTTTAGGCTAGCCCCTTAGGTGTAGTTGCCAGAAGTCTTAACAGTCAGGGTACATAAGTTGTGATGGCCGAGTGGTTAAGGGGTTGGATTTGAAATCCAAAGGGGTCTCCCTGCACAAGTTCAAGTCCTGTTCACAACGTTCTATTTTAAGAAGAGAACTTCCAGAAACATATTAAAGTTTGTCACCTATAGAAAGAGTTATTTTAATTCAATCCTCTTTATCACTGATTAATTACATTAATAATAGTGGTTCCAGCTGTGCCCCTGGCTTACAACTCTGAAAAGCGAGCAATATTTAGAGTATAAATCACTATAACTACAGCATCCCATTTGTCCAGACTTTTATTTTCCTCTTGATAAAAACAAATCAGGTTGGTTGGACAACTTCTGTCCTTAGTAAATCTCTGCTTGCTGTCAATTATAATACTATTTTCTGTCACATACTCCTGTATATAGTCCCTTAAATGGACTCTGTCACCAGTTTATCAATTCCCAATTTCCTAACTAGCCTAATAGGCGCTATGATGCTGATAACTACAGTGTGATTTGTTGTTTTTTTTTAAAAAACGTTTATTTGCAAAGTTATGAGCATTTATTTATATATACTAATGTAGCTCTAATAGCCAAATAGGAGATGACTCCTTTTTACTCTGGGCAGCTAATGTTTTCTGTATGACGCTGTCCAATCAGCATACAACTTCTCCCCCTTCCCTGTCCAGCAACACAGTGTGATCATATAGTACACTGCGTCCATTCCCGACTGTGTTTTCAACAGGTGATATCTTCGGTTCTGTCACAGCTAGAACTGTGATTTTGGTGTCATATGAAAAGGGTAGAATCCAGTCTTTCAAATGCCACCAAATCTGCTTTTTTTAGGTGGCCCACAGCCCGAGCTATGGCTGTTTGAATTGATCCCCCTTCCCTGTAGCTTGAGTTTCACAATGTGTGTGAAGCAGCTTCATGCTGATAGGACAGCATCAGATGCTGAGAGTCAGCTCCACCTCAGGAGAATTGCTGCTGTTACCTCCCAGATGTCTAATAAAGGCTAAATTACATATTTAGAAAATGCTCATAATTTTGCAAATAATAAACATTTTTTTTTACTACAAATCACCCTGTAGTTATCAGCAGCAAAGCACCAATTAGACTAGTTAGGAGTTAGGGACCTGATAAACTGGTAACAGAGTCCCTTTAAGAGCTCTTCAAAAGTTTTTCCCACAATGGATGTTAAGCTTACTGGTCTATAATTACTTTGTATTGAACTTACTACTTATAGAAAACTCAATGACATTCATGGGGTCTCTGTCACCAATGAAAAACCCGATAGATTTTTAATTGCCTATAAAGAATTTGATTCATCATATACTTTAGTTATGTAAACTTAAATAATAAACAAGTGAATAAACTAAAGCAACAAATAGCAAGGCACTGCTGAGATTTGAACTCAGGATCTCCTGTTTACTAGACAGGCGCTTTAACCAACTAAGCCACAGCACCAAAGCACTTTTCTTCTCACGGTGTCCTACCACACAGCTCAGTTCAGAGCAAAAGACTGATCTCATATTTTAGGCTAGCCCCTTAGGTGTAGTTGCCAGAAGTCTTAACAGTCAGGGTACATAAGTTGTGATGGCCGAGTGGTTAAGGCGTTGGATTTGAAATCCAAAGGGGTCTCCCTGCACAAGTTCAAGTCCTGTTCACAACGTTCTATTTTAAGAAGAGAACTTCAAGAAACATATTAAAGTTTGTCACCTATAGAAAGTGTTATTTTAATTCCATCCTCTTTATCACTGATTAATTACATTAATAATAGTGGTTCCAGCTGTGCCCCTGGCTTACAACTCTGAAAAGCGAGCAATATTTAGAGTATAAATCACTATAACTACAGCATCCCATTTGTCCAGACTTTTATTTTCCTCTTGATAAAAACAAATCAGGTTGGTTGGACAACTTCTGTCCTTAGTAAATCTCTGCTTGCTGTCAATTATAATACTATTTTCTGTCACATACTACTGTATATAGTCCCTTAAATGGACTCTGTCACCAGTTTATCAATTCCCAATTTCCTAACTAGCCTAATAGGCGCTATGATGCTGATAACTACAGTGTGATTTTTTTTTTTTTTCTTTAAAAACGTTTATTTGCAAAGTTATGAGCATTTATTTATATATACTAATGTAGCTCTAATAGCCAAATAGGAGATGACTCCTTTTTACTCTGGGCAGCTAATGTTTTCTGTAAGACGCTGTCCAATCAGCATACAACTTCTCCCCCTTCCCTGTCCAGCAACACAGTGTGATCATATAGTACACTGCGTCCATTCCCGACTGTGTTTTCAACAGGTGATATCTTCGGTTCTGTCACAGCTAGAACTGTGATTTTGGTGTCATATGAAAGAGTAGAATCCAGTCTTTCAAATGCCACCAAATCTGCTTTTTTTAGGTGGCCCACAGCCCGAGCTATGGCTGTTTGAATTGATCCCCCTTCCCTGTAGCTTGAGTTTCACAATGTGTGTGAAGCAGCTTCATGCTGATAGGACAGCATCAGATGCTGAGAGTCAGCTCCACCTCAGGAGAATTTCTGCTGTTACCTCCCAGATGTCTAATAAAGGCTAAATTACATATTTAGAAAATGCTCATAATTTTGCAAATAATAAACATTTTTTTTACTACAAATCACCCTGTAGTTATCAGCAGCAAAGCACCAATTAGACTAGTTAGGAGTTAGGGACCTGATAAACTGGTAACAGAGTCCCTTTAAGAGCTCTTCAAAAGTTTTTCCCACAATGGATGTTAAGCTTACTGGTCTATAATTACTTTGTATTGAACTTACTACTTATAGAAAACTCAATGACATTCATGGGGTCTCTGTCACCAATGAAAAACCCGATAGATTTTTAATTGCCTATAAAGAATTTGATTCATCATATACTTTAGTTATGTCAACTTAAATAATAAACAAGTGAATAAACTAAAGCAACAAATAGCAAGGCACTGCTGAGATTTGAACTCAGGATCTCCTGTTTACTAGACAGGCGCTTTAACCAACTAAGCCACAGCACCAAAGCTCTTCTCTTCTCATGGTGTCCTACCACACAGCTCAGTTCAGAGCAAAAGACTGATCTCATATTTTAGGCTAGCCCCTTAGGTGTAGTTGCCAGAAGTCTTAACAGTCAGGGTACATAAGTTGTGATGGCCGAGTGGTTAAGGCGTTGGATTTGAAATCCAATGGGGTCTCCCTGCACAGGTTCAAGTCCTGTTCACAATGTTCTATTTTAAGAAGAGAACTTCCAGAAACATATTAAAGTTTGTCACCTATAGAAAGAGTTATTTTAATTCCATCCTCTTTATCACTGATTAATTACATTAATAATAGTGGTTCCAGCTGTGCCCCTGGCTTACAACTCTGAAAAGCGAGCAATATTTAGAGTATAAATCACTATAACTACAGCATCCCATTTGTCCAGACTTTTATTTTCCTCTTGATAAAAACAAATCAGGTTGGTTGGACAACTTCTGTCCTTAGTAAATCTCTGCTTGCTGTCAATTATAATACTATTTTCTGTCACATACTCCTGTATATAGTCCCTTAAATGGACTCTGTCACCAGTTTATCAATTCCCAATTTCCTAACTAGCCTAATAGGCGCTATGATGCTGATAACTACAGTGTGATTTGTTGTTTTTTTTTAAAAAACGTTTATTTGCAAAGTTATGAGCATTTATTTATATATACTAATGTAGCTCTAATAGCCAAATAGGAGATGACTCCTTTTTACTCTGGGCAGCTAATGTTTTCTGTATGACGCTGTCCAATCAGCATACAACTTCTCCCCCTTCCCTGTCCAGCAACACAGTGTGATCATATAGTACACTGCGTCCATTCCCGACTGTGTTTTCAACAGGTGATATCTTCGGTTCTGTCACAGCTAGAACTGTGATTTTGGTGTCATATGAAAGGGTAGAATCCAGTCTTTCAAATGCCACCAAATCTGCTTTTTTTAGGTGGCCCACAGCCCGAGCTATGGCTGTTTGAATTGATCCCCCTTCCCTGTAGCTTGAGTTTCACAATGTGTGTGAAGCAGCTTCATGCTGATAGGACAGCATCAGATGCTGAGAGTCAGCTCCACCTCAGGAGAATTGCTGCTGTTACCTCCCAGATGTCTAATAAAGGCTAAATTACATATTTAGAAAATGCTCATAATTTTGCAAATAATAAACATTTTTTTTACTACAAATCACCCTGTAGTTATCAGCAGCAAAGCACCAATTAGACTAGTTAGGAGTTAGGGACCTGATAAACTGGTAACAGAGTCCCTTTAAGAGCTCTTCAAAAGTTTTTCCCACAATGGATGTTAAGCTTACTGGTCTATAATTACTTTGTATTGAACTTACTACTTATAGAAAACTCAATGACATTCATGGGGTCTCTGTCACCAATGAAAAACCCGATAGATTTTTAATTGCCTATAAAGAATTTGATTCATCATATACTTTAGTTATGTAAACTTAAATAATAAACAAGTGAATAAACTAAAGCAACAAATAGCAAGGCACTGCTGAGATTTGAACTCAGGATCTCCTGTTTACTAGACAGGCGCTTTAACCAACTAAGCCACAGCACCAAAGCACTTTTCTTCTCACGGTGTCCTACCACACAGCTCAGTTCAGAGCAAAAGACTGATCTCATATTTTAGGCTAGCCCCTTAGGTGTAGTTGCCAGAAGTCTTAACAGACAGGGTACATAAGTTGTGATGGCCGAGTGGTTAAGGCGTTGGATTTGAAATCCAAAGGGGTCTCCCTGCACAAGTTCAAGTCCTGTTCACAACGTTCTATTTTAAGAAGAGAACTTCAAGAAACATATTAAAGTTTGTCACCTATAGAAAGAGTTATTTTAATTCCATCCTCTTTATCACTGATTAATTACATTAATAATAGTGGTTCCAGCTGTGCCCCTGGCTTACAACTCTGAAAAGCGAGCAATATTTAGAGTATAAATCACTATAACTACAGCATCCCATTTGTCCAGACTTTTATTTTCCTCTTGATAAAAACAAATCAGGTTGGTTGGACAACTTCTGTCCTTAGTAAATCTCTGCTTGCTGTCAATTATAATACTATTTTCTGTCACATACTACTGTATATAGTCCCTTAAATGGACTCTGTCACCAGTTTATCAATTCCCAATTTCCTAACTAGCCTAATAGGCGCTATGATGCTGATAACTACAGTGTGATTTTTTTTTTTTTTTTTTAAAAACGTTTATTTGCAAAGTTATGAGCATTTATTTATATATACTAATGTAGCTCTAATAGCCAAATAGGAGATGACTCCTTTTTACTCTGGGCAGCTAATGTTTTCTGTAAGACGCTGTCCAATCAGCATACAACTTCTCCCCCTTCCCTGTCCAGCAACACAGTGTGATCATATAGTACACTGCGTCCATTCCCGACTGTGTTTTCAACAGGTGATATCTTCGGTTCTGTCACAGCTAGAACTGTGATTTTGGTGTCATATGAAAGAGTAGAATCCAGTCTTTCAAATGCCACCAAATCTGCTTTTTTTAGGTGGCCCACAGCCCGAGCTATGGCTGTTTGAATTGATCCCCCTTCCCTGTAGCTTGAGTTTCACAATGTGTGTGAAGCAGCTTCATGCTGATAGGACAGCATCAGATGCTGAGAGTCAGCTCCACCTCAGGAGAATTTCTGCTGTTACCTCCCAGATGTCTAATAAAGGCTAAATTACATATTTAGAAAATGCTCATAATTTTGCAAATAATAAACATTTTTTTTACTACAAATCACCCTGTAGTTATCAGCAGCAAAGCACCAATTAGACTAGTTAGGAGTTAGGGACCTGATAAACTGGTAACAGAGTCCCTTTAAGAGCTCTTCAAAAGTTTTTCCCACAATGGATGTTAAGCTTACTGGTCTATAATTACTTTGTATTGAACTTACTACTTATAGAAAACTCAATGACATTCATGGGGTCTCTGTCACCAATGAAAAACCCGATAGATTTTTAATTGCCTATAAAGAATTTGATTCATCATATACTTTAGTTATGTCAACTTAAATAATAAACAAGTGAATAAACTAAAGCAACAAATAGCAAGGCACTGCTGAGATTTGAACTCAGGATCTCCTGTTTACTAGACAGGCGCTTTAACCAACTAAGCCACAGCACCAAAGCTCTTCTCTTCTCACGGTGTCCTACCACACAGCTCAGTTCAGAGCAAAAGACTGATCTCATATTTTAGGCTAGCCCCTTAGGTGTAGTTGCCAGAAGTCTTAACAGTCAGGGTACATAAGTTGTGATGGCCGAGTGGTTAAGGCGTTGGATTTGAAATCCAATGGGGTCTCCCTGCACAGGTTCAAGTCCTGTTCACAATGTTCTATTTTAAGAAGAGAA